>NC_056739.1:1663918792-1663943792 GCF_019279795.1 Protopterus annectens
TGGTGTCTACATATGTTCCCAGATCTCTTACTACTGGGTTGACCCTTAGGTGTGCTTTATAGATGGACTCATTAACTTGGGTTGACGGTTCCCCAAAGAGCATTATAATGTATTTTTTGTATTGAGTTTTAGGTCATGGCTTTGGCACCAGACATTTGTCTTTGTTAAATCCTCTTGCAAGATGTCGGTATGTTGGGGAGAAAGTATAATAGCTCTCAATTTATAGTCATCTGCAAACTTGGTGAGACAGAGGCCTTGAACACTAGCCTTGACTTCTAAGAAGTAGATGCCAAATAGGACCAGGCCCAGCACAGTCTCTCGGAGTACTCTGCTAGTGGCCGGTCTCTTGGCAGAGGTGGTATCACTGATCCTGACTTCTTTGGTTCTGTTTGTGAGCCAATCAGCAATCCACTGAGTTAGGTAAGAATTTATACTAAGCTAAGAGAGCTTGTCAAAATGTCTGACTAGGGTATTGAATTGAATTGAATGCGTTGGCCAGTCTAGATATGCAGTACACACTGTTTCCAACCTCATGCATGAAAATGCTCAGAAACAATAGTTATCCCTGTATAAATCAAATGTAGTTGCAATAAATCATGAAAATATTCTTATCTTACCCTGAATGGCTCTGGATGCAGTTGAAACACTTGAAAAGCATTACAAAGCTCTGTTTACGTGAGCGTAAGGTCTTGCAAACTCTTCTGATTTGTAGCAGTAAAAAAAAAGCTTGGAAATTAACTCCTATGCTCTCTATCCAATAAATAACAAGTTTTAAGCCCCCCTGGAGTGCTCCACAAGTGAAGAAGACCAATAAACACCTTTGGCCATAAGACAGATGATCCTGGAATTTCTTAGTGTAAAAGCACAGCAAAACTAGTTCTCAAGTACAGATTAAACAACAAACAACACCAAGCAACTAAGTCCCGGGCTAATTTGCCATTTTGCGAAGCTATCTGGAGGCAAGCAGAACTAGAAAAAGCAAACAAACAGAGAAAAGAATATTTTTGCCACAAGATTAAATAAATGCTTTTAAAATTTTTCAAAAACAGTAGCTATCTCTGCATAAAGTAAAAGTGCAATAAATCAAGAAACTACTATTATCTTTGCCTTGATGGCTGTGGATGCAGTCGAAACACTTGAAAACCATCGCAGAGTTCTGTTTAAGTGAGATTTTTATGTATTCACTTAAAACTGTGGTTAATCATCTATTTAATTATTTATTAATTGATAAGAGGGATTTATTGCTAGGCTGGCATCCGGCTGTACTTGACCAGATTGCTCTGGTAAGCACTTGCATTTATGCTTATAATTATGTGCCTTATTATAAAGACTTGGAGCTATACCTGTGGTGTGTGTGTGTGTGTGTGTGTGTGTGTGTGTGTGTGTGTGTGTGTGTGTGTGTGTGTGTGTGTGTGTGTGCCCACACAAGTATAAGAGTTTATTAAAAATAAACTTACTAAGGACAATGAGCTAATGAGCACTGGAAGGAAGTAAAACTAAGAGATAGTGATGAAGATGTGGTCTGAGGAGCTAGGCCAAGCACTCAGCTCAGTGTGAAGCATATTGTTAAATGTGAATGTTGTAAGCCCAAACCAAGGGCCCCAGTGCCTAATTCCTACTGAAACCAACCTGCACTCAGTCATTTAGTGATTCATATATGTATGCCTATTCCATACTTTATTCTTCTTAACACCAGTGGTCTGTCTCAACAGACAATACCCCTATTTGCCATCAAATTTATGATTTAGATTTATTTATTTATTTATTTATGTATGCATGCATGTATGTATGTATGTATGTATGTATGTATGTATGTATGTATGGCCAGTAGAGAAGATCCAGGGACTGTAGCCCTTACCCACCCTACCTCATAAATGCCATAATCAATTGAAATATTAAAGTCACATTAAATTATATTTAGTCATCATAAGTCCTGTAAAATATAAAATTCACTTTGTAGAATATATCAACTAAAATTCTACATTTTGTATTAACTGTAAATGAGCATGTGCAGTGTGGAATGTGGTCACTTAACCTCGCATCATTCACTGGTCATTCTGAAGGGGCAATGATTTACAAACACAGCAGACTGAACTCTTGTGTCACTTGCATGAAATGGTGTTCTAGTTTTAAGTCTAGTATATTGGATTCAAAAATCATAACATAGCTCTGCATTATTTTCCTTCATGTGTCTGGAAACTTCACCTTTAAAAGCCTAGACATGCAGTCCAAATGTCGCCCCATGAACTATTGTGCCTTAGAGGTTATTTTAAGTGGTGTAAGTGAGTTAGGTCATGATTTAATGGTCTGTCCATCAGAGAAGTAGATTTCCCATCCACTGGTCCAGGTTGCACTTGGATAGGAAGGGCTCTATTTCTCGTAAATGGGGAGCCTATTTCTGAGAAAGAGGATTTTCTGAGATATATACCCATCCCTCCAAAATGCCCCATTTAAGTCATGGGAGTGGTCTAAATCCTTTGATGTACTTCTGTGAATATGTAAAAAGTCCATCAGAGAAGAATCCAAGGATGCCTTATATGCCATGCATAAATTACCTCTCAGGAATCTGTAGGAAACACAGTACAGAGAAAGGAATTTAAGGTGATCTGCACAGGAGCTTGTGTTTATAATCTGTATTCTTTTTTGTGAGGATCCTCTGTAGATGCTCCTGTTGTTGCATGTACCTGGTCAGGTACATACAGAAATGGAGTTCTACTCAATGACGGGTGATGTTCTTACAACCCTGGACACATGTTGGTCGAAAGCGAAGTTAGTATCTACACAGGTCCCCAATATCTGACTACTGTGTCTACTTTTAAGGGTGTATTATCAATGAGGAAGTTTCCCCTGGCTGGATGTTTTCTCAAAAATTGCCAAAATATACTATTATGCATTTCCTGGCATTGAGATTTAAACTGTGGCTTTGGCACCAGTCAAAAGGGGGGGGGGGTGCAGCCTTCTTTCATATTTGGTGCTGCCTTCTCTCATATTTGTGAGTACCAGGTCCAATATGTTTGTACCTTTAGTAGCAGTACGCACTAACTAGTCCAGGGTGTTTGCATTTGCAAAGTCTAGTTATCTCTGTACCTGCAAATTTGGGGTCATATAGGATTCTTGATTTATAGAGAGATAAATAAAGTCCCCCATTAGTATGGTACTTAGTTGATAGTTGACACTTTGTTGAATTGTGTGCATCTACAATAGGTCTAAGCATGACCTATGGGTGTCTTGGCATAAAGAATGTGAGCTATAGCTTGCTAAGATATGGTATGGGACTTTGTGGCAATCTGAATGTGGAGAAGCTCCAGCTCTTCATCATGTTTTACCAGCCTAGAGGTGTGATTGTTATTGATATAGATTGAGACACCTCAACCTTTAGTCTCTGTTTGTGCAGTTGCTGTCCTAAATTTGTGGAAGGCACCAAAGCACTGCTGGGTTACTTTCTGCAGTTTTAAACCATGTCCCAGTAACTGCACAGATGTTCACATTCTTTAAAGTAAGGACAGCTTAAAGTTAATAGAGCTTCTTGTTTAGAATCCTAGCATTGAAGAGTAACACAGGTTTGACAATTTGGCATTGCCTAAAATAGGATCTGTGGGTTAGACAATATTTTAGCCAATATTCAAGTCGGGAGAGGACAGATGCAAACCATCCTTGACAAAGCAACATGGTTTGTTAACCATGTCCTTCAACACTGACAAATGTTGTATTCCCATAGAATGACTCTGAAAACAAAGATAATTATTCAAGTCAATTACCTTCTGTCCATATTATGCATCATCCTTGGTGAAGGTATAATGCTGCTCAATTCTAAGCACATACCAGCCTGTGACACATAGTCCTAGAGCTCCATAATGTCTTTTTTCATTCTTCATATAGACTAGGGAAGTACATCTCAGGTCATTTATACTTACATGGACTATGACCGAAGTATACTAGTATCTCTGGTACAATAACTTTAGTGCATACATATCTTGGTGGATCCTGGTCCCTGATAACCAATGGACTGCTATTTCTTCATTGCTCAGCTTGGTGAGTGGGGTATCTGTATGCCATACAATGGAGTCTCCTATCACTAGAGTCCTGGGTAGTGTATTGGTTTTCCTCATGGGCTTGACAGTTGAGGCTGTATTAGGTGTGTTGCTTCTGTTGAGTGCTGTCTGGTTTTGCAGGTGGAATGTCTCTAGGGTCTTTTGGGATTGGGAAGACTGCATTTTTGTGCCTCAGCATAAGCAGACCCATGTGTAGGGTGTGTACTATGTGTGCTGGGTGTGGCATGTGTGATTCTGACAACCGTTTGTTCATGGAGTTTTGCCTCCTGATACATTGTGCATATAAATCTCTCATAAACTGTATTTGTTTCTTTGAGGATTAAATGGTTGTCAGTGAACTTTAGACAATTGTTACAATATTTCAATATACCAATATCTACCAAACTGGTTGCAGAGAAATTGGGAAAGTACATATCCACAACGTCAGGCCCTTTATTAGATGTGCTACATGGGTGTGGTGTATTAGGAGTTAATAGTGGCATATATCATGCAGGCATGCTCACAGAAAGGAAGCATAAAGGAAAAAGTAAGAAAGACAGAAGGTACAGCACACTTTCTGAGGAAACAGGTACCATATTTGAAATATATATATATATATATATATATATATATATATATATATATATATATATATATATATATGGCTCTAGGTGATTCAGTCATTTTGACTAATGTCATCAAACGGGCAAGGGTATTTGCCAGTGATAAGTGGGTTGAGGACCCAGACTACTCCGACCTTTGCCAGGAACCCATGCTAATGGTGGGAGGGGTGTATGTGCCAATGTTAACCAGTGTGTGCCATCATAAAGCCTAGCATTCTTGGGTCTATTAGCTACTGGCATGCTGGTGTCCATTTTCCCAGCCTAAGTTACCTGAGATAGCTCTGTTGAGCGAAACCTGAATGTAAAATGAATCAACATGTCAAAAATGAACTAAGAATTGCTAGACTCTGTGTATGTTCACTGACAGGATGGAGATTGGAAGTGGATGACATGGTAATAAGGATGAGGCTGGACATCCTATGTACCCAAGAGACTAGATGGAAGGGCAGCACAGTGAAGCCACTTGACTTGGGATCCACAGTCTACTACTCAAGGGAGGGAGTGGGACAGGCTAGAAATGGTGGAATTGTGATGTGACAGAGGTTTCAGGAGGCAGCAAGGGATATCATCAAAATTAGTGACAGACTCATGGCATTCAGACTCCAATGTAATGACAGGGCAGTATTCATAACCTCAACCTATGCCCCACAGCAAGGTTGGATAGTGAGGAGAAGAGTGCATTCATACAGCATTTGCAGGACCTACTAGATTAAGCAGGACAACAGGAATTGATTTTGATAATGAGTGACTTGAATGCATATATCGGGACAGACATAAAAGGATATGAGTACTGCCTGGGTCCACATAGATATGGCAATAGGAATAAAGAAGGAGAAGCCATTCTACACTTTTGCCTGGCAAATTATGTGATAATAATAAACACATGGCTCAGTGAGAGAGAGAGTCACAAGATCACGTACAAGAATGGCCAACATGCAACATAGGTGGACATCCTCCTAGAAAGGAAAGGGCACTGGAATAGAATCAGTGACTGCAAAGTCATCCCCAGAAAAACAGTCAGCCTGCAGCATAAACCACTGTTTGCCAAAATCAGCTGCACAAAATGGTCAGAGAAGGCTCTAAGTTCAACAGAGACCAGGCTAAAGACCTGGAAGTTGACTAGAGAGAAAGTACAACAGTTTAAGGAATTACTCAGGGCTCTAGCACCTGCAAGAAAAGGAGGAAATAGGTGGAGGTGAAGAAGAATGCTAGCACCTGAAAACAGCATGTGTGAGGACTACAGAACGGATATGTGGCTGAGCCAGGTATGGAAATATGGTACATAAGGAAAGTTGGTGGTGGAATGCAGAAGTCCAGGAAGTCATCAAAAAAAAAAGAAAGAAAGAGTTTAGGAAAAAGTGGGAGATAAAAGATGGACCAGGCTAGGGAGGACTACAGGTTAGCTAAGAAGGAAGCTAAGAAAGGAGCTGCAATAACAAAGAAAGGGCATCAGTGGCACTCTACCAGCTTTTGGAAAGTAACTTAGTAGATGGCACAAAGAAACTATATCAGTTACAAGCCAAAGACAGGAAGAAACAGAGGATAATCAGACACCCTTCATAAGGGATGCCAGCAACAACCTGCTCACCAGTTCACAGGACATCAAAGACAGAAGGAACGAAATGGGAAAAGCAGGGATAAGGCAGACTACAACTTGAGTTACTCACATCTAGCATGAAGGTACAGTGGATTGCAAGAAGAGGTATGTATTGGAGTGAACTCCTGCAGTTGTTGGAAGAGAAGTGTTCCATCTACTCTGAGCCTAACACTCTTGTGTTGCACATTGGAGGGAACGATGTTGTCACTAATCCACTTGGACAGCTGAGGTTTCAAATCAAGGAGAAAAAACAAAAATGTTGTAAAATACTTTACATTCAACTGCTTACTCATTCATCTCCCACATGCATGGATCCGTACTTGTCAGGAAATTACCAAATGAATTTTTCTTCTCCTCTCAACTAACATATCTGCCTGGTATCTAACTACACTGTCTCCATATATTAATCTCTCTGCAGTTAGTACCTGTGCTATTAAATGCATCTTCATTGTACTATGTCATGATGTTACTCTGAATTTTTCTTATATTAGGCATTGCTACATTTCATATAAATAACTTAATGCTAACTAAATTTCTCAAACATATTGCTACTGCATTCTCAAAATACTGTACTTTTGCTTTGTATATATTTGCACTGTATATTTTTCTCTGCTTTTGTACTAAGTATCTTACAACTTGAACTGTTATTTTTTTCTTATATTTTAATTACTTTGTCCTGGATCTTTTGTCCTTGGATATCCAGTGAAAAAGGGCTCTCTGGGCCCAGTCGGACTAATCTGGTTAACAAATGTAAAAATAATATAAATGAATTTTTGAACACAAGCAGTCATGGTGGCCATGTTGTCATCTGTATGGTCTTTCTTAATTCCACGGCAGAATTGGAGAAATGCAAACAGCCAATGGGCAGTGACCTAGTGACAAAGGTTGGAAAACAACCATGACCAATTAGGACCACTATGGTAAGTAAAACTCTTAATAAATTTTATGAATACTTTTTTCACTACTTATAACACAGAAAAAGAACTATAATTGAATGTTGTACTCATATGTACAGATATTACATGTTATGACTCAGGTTATGAAAAGTATGATCGTTTTCATACTTTGTTGCATACATCTGCTAAGTAACTTGTCAACAGGCTGAGTAAAACTTCATTTTAAGATGGTAAGAAACTATCTGTGTGCTGTACACATGTATAGATATCACAGTTTGTTTATGACTCAGACTGTGAAAATTATCATATATGTTCATATTTTGGTAAATAACTTTGCTAGGGAATATATCAACATGTTAAGTAAGACCTAATTTTGAAGACAGTATTAGTACTTACAAAATGGTGAAAGTACTGTATCTGTATGCTGTGCACATGCATAGATATCACAGTTTGTTTATAACTCAGGTTATGAAAATTATTACATTTTTCCATATTTTGGTAAATAACTCTGATAGAATATATGGCAAGGTGATGAGTGAGGTATACTTGTGAAGCCACTGTCAAAATATACAACTTCATGCAATACTATGAATTGTGAGTATCATGCATGGACAGAAATCCCAGTTTGTTTGCTTGTAGAATTATGAAAACTAATATATTTACCATATTTCTATGAATATGTGTGCAAGGAAGTTAGGCAAGGTCGGGCGTGACATGTACTATTCACAGCAGAACAAATACACCTCAATTTCTGCACAAAATTAATGCTCATCTATGGCAAGGATAGAAATCAAATAATCAGCTTATTTGTTGCATTATGGAAATTAGGATATTTCTCATTATTCTGCCTATAGCTTTGCAAGGAAGCATGGTGACAACATACATGATGTATCCTTTTGAAGCTGACACTGAGTCACACAACTTTTACATTATGTAGTGTCTGTCTGGTACAGGTGAAGAGATTGTTTAATTATCAGATTATGAGAAATATAATATTAAATCATATTTCTGTGAATATCTCAGTAAAGGAGCATCACACTGTAATGGTTAAGGTACCATTTTAAAGCTGGCATTCATACAAACCAATTAATTGGAATGTGTATGGGTCTACATGGTACGTTTACCAAGATATTTTGTTTTACCAAAAAGGTAAAAAATATATACACAATCAGCATTCATTGGCAAATATTTAATGATGACTTAGCTACACAGTATCAAAATTTATACTGTTGGAAAGATCAGTGTCTGCTGAACAGCTTTTATAGGTTCATAGGTTCATAGGTTCATACTAGGCTATCTGCCCGAGGGCATTTACAAGCCTAGCCCATCGTTTTGTGGCTTAGGCCACCCCTTTAGTATGGGGAACTATACCCATTATTTTTCTGTGCCTCTGTCGAGCAGTGACACTGAGGTAATCCCTGGGGTATATCTGCGATCTCCCATCCATTGGTCAAGATTTCTCTTGAACAAGGCCAGCGAGGTGCTCTGCCTCACATGTACCGGGATTTTGTTCCACAGCATAGGGAGTCTTTGGGTGATGAATCTATCCCTCCAGCACGTCCTATTAATAGCCGTGTCAAGGTTTAAGTCTCCCGCCCTTGTGGCTCTGATGGATCTAGATTTTTGAGGTGAAGCATATTCATCAAATCTGGGTTTGACATGGCCTTGTATGTTAGGCAAAGGTCACCTCTGAGCAAGCGGTGCGACTGAATAGAGCTGGAGTTCTTTCAGTCGGGCAGCATAGGACAGATTTTTGAGACCCTTTATCCTTTTGGTGAGGAACTTTTGTGGCCTCTCCAGCTGCTGCAAGTGTCGGGTCAGATACATTCGAATGGGGCATTGTACTCAATCATTGGTCTGATGAGTGATGAGTAAAGGGAGACTATGACCTCCCTTGATCTAGATGAGAATCCCTTCATGATAAGGTGGGCAATGTAGAAGGTCTTCCTAACTACTTTAGCTACATGGGTGTCGAATGACAGACTACTATCAACCTGGGTCCCCAGGTCCCTGATAACTTCTTCTGTGCTCAGTGGATTGCCACCTATTTGGTAGCTAGGGGTAACCTTGTTTTTCCCGAAGGGTGTGACTATGCATTTTTTGGCATTTAACTTTAGGCCGTGGCTCTGGCACCAGTTATCCGTTTCTGTGAGACCCTTCTGAAGGATATCTGTGTCAGATGTGTTTTCTACTATGGCCCAGTTTGCAGTCATCTGCAAACTTTGTCAGCCATAACCCTCCTGTGTTTGCTTGTACTTTGGAAAAGTAGATGCCAAACAAGAGTGGGCCCAGGACTGAGCCCTGTGGGACACCACTTGTGACAGGCTTTGAGTCTGACATGGCGCCAGCAGCTCTGACCCTGTGGGTTCTGTCACTCAGCCAGTTTGCAACCCATCTTGTGATGTATGGGTTGACATTTAAGCTGATGAGTTTTTCAATGATACCCGAATGGGGTATTGTATCGAAGGCCTTAGCCAGATCGAGGTAGGCTGTATGGACTGCCTTTCCCTCATCAATGGCTTTGGTGACTGTTTGAAAAAGTCAACCAAGTTTAAAAGGCATGATCTGCCTTTGACAAAGCCAAACTGGGTTGGATCCAAAGTCTGCAAATTCCCTATGTCTTTATTTATGAGGTCCATTATGATCCTCTCCATGGCTTTGCAGATAAGGCTTGTCAAGCTAATGGGCGGTAATTTCCAGGGTCGGTGGAGGCACCGCCTTTGT
Source organism: Protopterus annectens (assembly GCF_019279795.1). NCBI lineage: Eukaryota > Metazoa > Chordata > Ceratodontiformes > Protopteridae > Protopterus > Protopterus annectens. Next base: position 1,663,928,664 of record NC_056739.1, read on the forward strand.
GAAGTGGTACCACAGTTGCAGTCGCCACTCCTGGGTGCGTATCCAGAGGTAAGACTTTGATTAAACAGCTGTCCTAGCTGTGGGTTTAATTCCTCATTGAGTTCATGGAGCACACAGCCGGGGACACCATCAGGTCCCATGGATGCTGTGTTTTTGCTTTGGAGAGAGCAGTTCTCACTTGGGCGCTGGAGATGTTTGGGGGCTGCAATCGTTTGGTATAGATATCTCTCCTTTTGGGGAGGGGAGAAGTTTGCACTGAACCTGTCAGCCAGTATGTTGGCAATGTCTGTAGGATCAGTAATCTTCACATCATTTTGAACTAGCTCTGAGCATATCTGGGAGTTTCCTCCCAGGTTTCTAACATAGCTAAAGAAGGCCTTATGATTGTCTTTTGAGTCTTTAGCTATTTTTCTCTCGAAATTTGCTTTGGATGATTTTATGAGAGCTCTTAGTTTTTTACTTATAGTGATCAAGGGTGTCTTACCTTTTAAGGATTTTGCTCTATCTTGTAGTAGCTTCCTCCTTTTGTTGTAGAGTTTGTTTATGGCTGGGGTCCACCACACTGGATGCTTGCCTTTGGTACAAAGAGTCTTTGTTTTGCTTGGGATTGCCTTATCCATGCAGTCCTGCAGGTGCTGATAGAAGGCATTTGTAAGTGATTCAGCGGCTTGAGTACTGTTTTCGCCGATACGGGGGCCTTAAAGGAGAACACACTAGTCTTTAGAAGTGTGAAGTCGGCTTTTGAGAAGTTATATACTGTGGTCTTTTTATTTCAGGTGGGGTGGGATGAGGACCTCCAGCGAGATTAGTTTGTGGTCTGATCTCACCAGTGAGGGGTACACCTCCGGTGTTGAACATTGTGCTCCCATGTTCGTGATGATGAGATCAAGTATGTTATCTCCTCTTGTGGGGATGGTGACTAGTTGTTCCATGGCATTTGAGTTTATGAATTCCAGGAACTTTTGGGCTAGGGTGTTTGGGCTTGAGTAGTGTTCCCAGTCTATATTAGGGTAATTGAAGTCACCTAGTATGATGGTGTTTGGTGATACATTTATCCCCTCTAGTGTTTTCAGGAAGGCCATGTGAGGTTCCTGAGTTTGTGAGGGTGGCCTGTAACATGCTACAATTTGCAGAGCAGTCTTGCCTATGGTTAATTGCACCTGGATGGTCTCCGATGCATCGTGCGTTGCCACCAGTCTTGAGGTGTAGCTCTTATGGTTAGAGTCATCAACATTTGTTTTCTGTATGGCATTACAAATGAAATATATGAAATTGACCTCAGGCTGCACTGTTGTTTTCATTTTTGAGCTGCTCTGGAGTGAATGAGTTAAGGAGAGTGTGAGCCTTATAGTGAAAATGAATAATAAATAATGTCATGTCACTTCTAAGTGGATATTTGAGGAAAGAAGAAGCAGCAGTCTTTTCCAGGTGTCCCAACAATTGTTCTCTAAATCTTGTCTATGCAGAGATGCTGGAGATTTAACCCAGCAGATATTCCCGTAGGACTGAGAATGCTTGATCAGTACACAAGAGGTAGTTTGAAGGGCAAGAGTGTGCTGGGACATAGACAGCCGGGAAGCAAAAGAGATGGTGAGCACTCTTTGCAGTTAGTCGGTTTCTTAGTGTGGGAGTACTATTACTATATAATGCATTTAGGACAAGGCAGGGCAGAAAGTCATTTAGTTCACTGGAGAATGACTATTACTGTATAATGCATTTTGGACAAGGCAGAGCAGGAAGTCATTTAGTTTATTGGAGAATAATACAATGGTCTTTATTTTTACAGAGAAACGAATAAAGTAACTGATTTTCTTGGAGGGGATCCAGAAGTCCTTGAGACTTTTCATGGAGGATTAGGTAAACAATAATAATTTGTGTTCTAATTACAACTATAAAATGTTTTTGCATTTAGCATTTCATTCTTATTGTATTAGGAAATGTGAGATATTAACCCCCCCAGCTCCATATTACTAATGTGTCTAACCCTAACCCTGCACTTTACCCTAAAAAAATCTTCCTGTAAAATTACTACTGCACAAGGGACTCAGGTGTACAACTCACACATCAATACATATGCATAACATTAAATACATCCCTACATAGACTCTACTCTAATGTTAATCCCAAAACATTAAATCTTTCCCCTTTCCCAGCCCTTACATTATCACTAACCCAGAAAGACACACATACATGCACACACACTCAAACTCATAATAGTCAAAAATGTTGGTACAACTGAAACAGGTAACATGTCTAGATTTAAAATGTCCTGCAAAAGATGACAGCCTAGTATTCTCCTATGAATCTATGAACCTAAGAATCAACCGGCAATGTAATGTTGAAACAATAGGTAGCAGGTTCCAAAGCCATTGTTTAACATAGGACCCATTCAGCAATCTATTAACGTAAGTCATGCATTATCTATAGGATGCCATCAGGAAGCCAGGAGGATTTTTCAGATCACCTCCTGCTGAAGAGTTGGGTTAAGTTAGAGAAGGTTCTCCTAATTGTACTTAATAGTCCTTGTGGACATGACATAACAGCATTGTGTAATTGGTGGATACCCCTAAAATTTACATCTCAAGTCAGTTTATGCACAAAAATGACAGTATGGGGTAATAATGTCTTCATTTTTACTCGCATACTAAACAACAATGCTCATCAGTCTGAACATAAGAATACTAATCATATTAATACTGAAATACTTAAGCATTGCACAATGGTCCTCATTTCTCAAAGGTAAATACACATAAAATGGCAGCAGATGTTTGCATTCACACCAGAGAGAGAGATGCTGGCAAGGACATATCAGTCAGAAGAAAGGGCATGCTGTTTATCAGAAAGGAAGGTCACAAGGACCTATTTTTATAGCCATAAACATGGACACATAGCAAGAATGATATGGAGAAAAATGTGGAACTGTGAGACAAATGCATGGTAATCATTACTGTTTAATATTTTACTTCCAGAAAATGTTTAGAATCAAAACAGGAGCAGAATTTTCTTGCTGTATGCTATGCCTAATGACACAAAATGTGCATCTCAGTCTGCTCTGCCTACTGAGAAAAAAAGTGATTTAAATTATCGCAGAATTATCTGGGTGGTGGTACATTATTCCCAAAGTAAACAAATGACCCCAAAGCAGCTGTCAAATATGTAGTTTCTCACGTGTGCATGTGCACATCACCAGAACCTCACTTCATTTGGCAGCTTTTCTGAGGGAAAACTACCATCATCACTACTGATGAGATTAATGCAGAGCGACTCTGTGAACTTGCAAGCTTTCTTAATCACAAGTGCTATTTCTTGCACTGCAGCACAGAAGCCTGTTTGCATTTTGATTGGCTTTCCAGAAGGAAAACTGTATTCTCCCAAAGTCAAGACTATTTAACCTTTCTGAAATAACCTAGATTTGATTTTATTACTCAGTACAGTCAAGTTCTAATGTGAAACTTTAACTGCATAATTCACCAGTTTCCACCTGGTAGATGCAGGAAATGTGCTTCTTTTATAATGAAGTCCATACTTAATATTCTGTGGATTTGCACGACAGTTCAGCTCTGTCCTCTTCAGTATACTAAAATGTATTATACTAAAATGTATTTTCCTAGCATTCAAAGTCTATGTCTCCTTTCTGGCACATTTCCTTGCTGCTGGTTTAGTTCAAAGGGAGTGTAGCTTTGGAATTGCACATATATCTCCCAATTTGAACTGGCACTATATGCTTCTGCAAAAATTGTGATGCAATATTCTTTTTTTTTCTATTCTATTTAGATAGATATAGATACATGGATATAGTTAAAGATGTGTGAGTGTGTGAGTGTGTGTGTGTGTGTGTGTGTGTGTGTGTGTGTGTGTGTGTGTGTGTGTGTGTGTGTGAATGTATACAGTGCTTTCTCAGTGCACTTTAGCAGTGAGATCTTAAAAAGAGATGCCTAAAACATGTCTATATTACAGTGCTTTTCTAGTTTTCCTAAAAAAGGCCAGTTTGAAAATGTGTAAACTATATTTCTACTTCATTCACCACAGAACTAACAAAACACTACTTCTTTTCTGCCATAAACCTTTCTCAAACAACTCTTCTCCTGTCAGAACTGTATATATTTCATCTGCTGACAGAAAAAATCCATAATCCAAATCTGAGATTCTTGATCACTGACATTATCACAGCAGTTCATTCAAAGTCACAGTGTGGGCTGTATGGCTCAAGCTAAAAAGGCTCTGCTCCCACAATGCAGTATTTTGTGATTGAGAGACATATTAGCTGCAACAACAAAATACATCATTATGGGCTAATCTGCATGTCTCTGAATTGCAGTACTTACTATGAAGTGCAGATCAACAATTCTCTCAGTGGGTAACTGTGTTGCCAGTTTCGTTATAGAAGAAGAGTACCCCCCTCCCACCCAGTAACTCTCGTACATACATACACACAGTAAAGCACACACACTCTCACATACCTTGTACACCATACCTGTTACTATTATCAGATCATCAGCAATGTCTCTCTTTCCCCTGCCCTTGTAATTATTTTATGATACATTTTAGTCATTAATGCCAGACCTTCTAAGTTTAAACTTTATATCCTTCGATTAAAGCATTCTAGGCAATAAGCTTGCAAGGTTGAGAAATATGCGTCATGTGGACCATTCCTCCCTCCCTCCCTCTCATTTGGCAAGACATATTACAGGCATTGCATAATAACTCATAGCTCGATGCAGTGGGCTAATGCAGAGGGCTCTTGTATTACGGGTGCATGGTTCAAAATTATATAGTTCCTATCATCTAGTGTTTCCCTGTACCTTTTATTTAATGTGCTTTTATGGCATTCCATAGTGAGTATCCATGGCATCAGGTGTTCCCCCCACTACTGAACCCTGTAGTAATTAAGTGTTGGTAAGGCTTGGATGTTATAAGGTAAACCCTGGTGGTTAGTTGTCCCCACACTCCCAAGTCCTGTAGTAATTAAATGCCATTAAGGCACACATTTTATAGGATAATCCCTGATGACTAGTATTCCACCATCTCAGTATTAGAGTAAATCCTGATGGCTTGTGATCCACCATCTTGATATTACAATAATCCCTGATGGCTAGTGGTCCACTTACCCAGTGTTGTAGTCTATACTCGTTAGTCTAGGATTGTGTGGATGTATGACAGCTACCCCAATACCCACACGCACACACACACACACACACACACACACACACACACAATCCACATGCACATCAAATGCAAACACACAGCCCCCTACCCACCCTATCATGTGCATACACTCATCTATGCATCCATTCAGAAGCACAAACACACACGCACACACACACACACACACACACACACACACACACACACACACACACACACACACACACACCTACACACACACAGATACACACAGTAACCTCTTGCATACACTCACTGACACTGCTCCCACCCTACCTTATCACAAAACTCCCCAGTACTCACCTCTTCTGCAATGGCTGAACTAGGCGTTTTGACCAAGTTTAGTACTATGATATGATAGGAGTAGCTGTGCTGATCTATATGGATGAGTAATTCTAAGACTCAGTGGTGAATAATTGCCTTCTTGGTGCCAGTTCCAGGTGTAAGATCACATGGCTACTTGGCATATGCTTTTTCCCAGATAGCCTCATTAAAATGTAGTACAGCTGCAGAGATTGCCCAACATTGTGCTGCATGTCAGTGTGTAAGAGTACCATGTTAGGGTTGTCTCAAAATTCCAAAAGGTTGCTGCTATCTGTATATCAGGTGTACACATCATGGTAACCCATATGAATTCCCCCTATATAGTTTTACTCACATGCCCTTATTTCATCATTTAACTTCCTATCCGATGCTTTCTCTGGTGGTTTTTGCCTTTCATTTTGATTAACACTCCAAACGTCTCTCTACTAGCTGCCTTTCCACTCCTCATTCATCATTCTAAATGTAATAATTATTAATTTCTTGCCTTCCTGTTTCATCATTCTTTCTTTCTTTTTGCTACTATTTAAAGAGATTTTTAGCAGTGCAAGTTTCCATCATAATCTTGATTTCTATCTAGATTTACCTTTTACCTCACTCATCATTAATATATGAATTCTACCTAAACTCATATCTTACTTAACCTAATTATTCTTTTACCCTTCCATTTCTTATTATTCTGTGTTATGAGATTTTCTTTTAATAACTCATTCCCATGATTGTGCTCCACCTTCTCCAAATCACGGTTGCACTTCTTTTAATTTAGTCATTCTTTTACAATACTTCATACTCAGTTGTTTTTCTACATCTCTTCTGCTTTTCTTTAGCCATTTACTCTTCTTCTCCTTTTTAAATCCCCTAACTGGATGTTTTCTTTCTCCAGTTATTGTCATAACATCTAACTGTCATCACACTTTGCAGTATATTAAAAGCTTCATTTCAACAAATCCAGTTTGACTTATAATGCCTTTTTCTACAGATTCACTGTGAGAACAAGCCTATCCTTTGTAATCCTGGTACTGTTTTCCCATACAAAGTCATGCTTGCCTTTCGCATTTTCTCCTCTCAGATGTCCTGCATCTGGATCTACTGTATGCGCCCGTGATACTTAGCAAAATTGTGATCATTAACGTTGCTATGCTAACATAAAGGGATTCGACTCACTAGCATGAATTGTTTAGGAGTTCATCAAGTCCTCCTACATGCCTCAATAAAGTTCATTTTCATTGACTACCAGTATCAACAGTGCATTCAGCAAAGGGGTATTTCAGTGGTCACTTTGCAACATGCATAACCAGCTTCTCTTTTCTGCTTCCCCTACTAATATTAGCAAAGAGTTCTTGGTTGACAGAAAAACCTGACACTTCTCTGAAAAGCTGGTTGACACTCTAGCTTGAAATATCTGAATTTCTAAGTAAAGTTTACTCTGTATTCCTAGTAAGCAGCACACATCTATCTGCAAGCCAACAGAATGTATTTCTTTCCCCTCTCCATTGTTCTTTGCTTATTCCCTTAGTTTTTCCATCAAGAGCTCTATCTTCACTAAGAAGAATAAGGTAGTTATCAGGAACAATTAAACTCATTTCGACCTTTGCACTGAGCTTACCAGGTAGACAGATAGTAGCCATTGTGCTCATCTTTGATTTATTGCATGGTGCCATTACATTTCTGAATTTTACATATGAATTGAAAGGCTTCATTAACTTTCTCAGGGTAGTATATGTGTCGAGTGTTGTTTTTATATCACAGGTAACTATTTTTCTTCTCCTTTTGTCTCCTAACTTACTCTTTCTCCAAAAACATTGAGCATCACTCCCTAGTGATCCATGTACGTCTCTTTTAAACAAACCCATCTGAACTCCTCCTATGCTTACTTCAGTTATTCACCAGTCCTGCTAGTAGCTGTAAATGTGATAGATATTCACTACTAAATAGCAGAGCAATACTATTTTTTTACATAATGTCTTCTATACTTTTATGAGGTAAAATTTACACTGACCCATACGCTGATGCTCGTCTAATTTCCTTAAGTGCTGTCCCTTACTATAGATCTTACATATTGAATATTTGTGGAAATCGTATGGAAAGTAGTTTCCAAATGCCATATCCCTTTTATGGAATAATAAGTGATCAATGTTCCCTCTGTCTCCTGTACATGTTTATTACTCATGAATACATGAAATGCAGGAGGGGAGAATAATATTAGCTAGGGACTTAAATTTACCAGAAACAGCTTGGAATAATATAGCGATAACCGATGACATTGGTGTGGTATATTATAGCAATAACCCACGCCTGGGTGTGGGAAAGGCTGGATTTACCCACAGTTGGTGTGGTTTGGTCATGAGGACGAAGCCCCAGTGGCCAAACAAAGCCAACCGTGGGTAAATCCAGCATTACCAACACCCAGAAGTGGGTTATTGCTATTATACAATGACATTATTTAAGAAAAAAAAATAATTACTTTTCTTAAATAATGGCATTGTATAATGCCTCCTTGCTGCCCTTCCGCAGCTGTCTGGTATTCTGCGGCAGTTCTGTTGTACTGTGTATGCGTATGCGTATGCCTACGCAGTACATCAGAGCTGTGGGCAAAAGTAACGGAGAAAGCAAGATCTCTGTTGCTTTTTACAAACTGTTTCACTATGTTAAATGGGTTTAACATAGTGAGACAGCTTTAGAAAAGCAATGGAAAATCCCCATTGCTTTTTTTAAAGCTGTCTCGCTATGTTAAACTCATTTAACATAGCGAGACAGTATGAAGCAATGGAGATCTTGCATTCTCCGTTGCTTAAAAAAAGGGTTATAGTAATGGAAAAAGTCCGGGTGACCGGAACTTTTTTCCATTAGTATAACTGATTTACAACATGCACGCTGACAAATCAGCGTGCACGTTTTTGAATATTAATGGGGGGTTGTTGTATAATAAAGATTTAGCCATGGTTGGTGTGCTTTAATCATGAGGGCAAAGCCTGATTGATTAAATAAAGCCAATCATGGGTAAATCTTCAATATACTACACCACAGAGTCAGTTATTGCTATTATACAATAACATTATTTAAGAAAAAGATTACTTTTCTTAAATAATGTCTTTGCATAATGGCACTGTTCTGTTATTCCGCTTCTGCTGCTTATCATATTACTATTTTGATCTTCTGCCTTTGCATATGGAACTTGCATTCCCATGCTTACCCAGTACATCAGTGCTTTGCAAAGGAAGCATCAGAGAAAGGAAGGTCTCCATTGCTCCCTTTTTTTTAAATAAATAAAAAAAAAATATTTCAGACACTTTAGCAGTAGGAGACAGACAGAATGGAAGAAATACAAGAAAATCAGTTATGTTTCTTTAGTTTTTAATAATGTACCTGATTTTCCTAGTATTTTCTCCATCCTGTCTCTCTCATATGTCCAGACTTGCTGGATTTCTAATTTAATTTATTTTCGTTTACACAAATTTAAAAGTTACAGTATATGCCAATGGAAGAAAGTCCGGGTGATCGGACCTTTATCCATTGGTATATGCTCAGATTTACAATGGGCACACTGGTTGGGCTGACCAATCAGTGTGCTACTTTTTGAATGCTAATGGCCAGTCATTGTATGATATTGATTCAACAATATTAGTAAGAAAATTATTCACAACATATATTCAGGAACAACAATTGCTTCAGATTGTAAAAAAAAAACATACCAGGGAATGGAACATACCACACATTGTTTGTGTTCCTAAAGAAATTACTGTTACTTCAAGTCAAGTTTACCACCATTACCGCTGTTGGTGTGCAGTAATCATGGGGTTTTAAAGGTAAATTTGTTGCTATATGATTCTGCCAAACTGAAATCTAAATCAATGCACAGAAGATTAATTACAGACTATATGGAAGCAAAACAGTCACTATGTAACATTAACTGGCAAGATGCTTTCAGTGGAAAAATTGCAGATGTAATGTAGAAAGTTTTGAAAGAGAAATTGTTTGAGTGCAAAAAATAGAAAAAAAATGTTTAACATTGGGATCTAGGCATACACTATCAGGGGGATTTATTTTCATAACAACAAGATACCTGATGAAGGTGAGAGACAAAAAATATTAGAAATTGAAGACAGGTTGAATAACAACTTTGAAAACTGAACTAAACAAGCTAGACAAACAAAGTAAGCATACTGTGAGACAAGATCAAGAAAAAAATGAAGAAAATTTATATAAAGATATTGAGAATAATAGGAAACCTTTTATTGATACATAAGATGTGCAAGGAGTAAAGACATACAAACTGATAAACTGTGTGTAGACGCTAATATTTATTTTCAGACACAACAAATTATGGATATATTTACAAAATATTATGCTAAATGGTTTGTCTCCACAAAGGTGGTGACATGTTGTTCCAGTATCGTCCAGGTGACTGCAGAAACTGGAATCAAGTCAGATTGCATTGAAAATGAACTGTGCAAACTGGATCCAGACAAAGCACAGGCAGGAGACAGAATTAGTTATAATGACCTGAGAGCACTTCAGCAAGTACTTACAGTATGGTTATATTTATTATTTACTAGATCATGTAAATATGGGGAAATTCCTCAAGATTGGAGACATGCAGTAATTGAACCTGTCTTTAAGGGAAAGGGGAGTAGGACAAACCCAGAGTCATATAGACCTTTAAGTCTACTTTCATGATGTGGAAAAATACTGCAGAAGGTAATATTGGATATATTATTGTCAGAAATGGATAGGGTGGGACTTGAAACCATATATCAGCATGCATATGTTAAAAACAGATCTATTACCACTTGTAACATGATGTTCTATAACAATATAATAACAGCTATGAATGAAAAATTGTGCTGTAATGTAACTTGGTATTGATGTACTTGTTAGAAGATGGATAGCTGCATGGCTTACAAATGGCACATGACAGGTATCATACAGCAATTGCACAGGTAACATTTTTGCCCTTACTTGTTTAGATTGTGTCCTTCAGACCTAACTTTTTCATCTGAGGTGTTCTACAGTCTATATGCAGATGACCTGAAATTGGGTAAACTGATTACATGGTTTACAGATAAGGCATGTCTGCAAAAGAACTTGACTAAATTGACCATTTGGGCACAGGATAATAATATGCTGATAAACATCAAATACTAAGAATGAGATTTGGGAGACAAAAATTCAAAGGTGAATATTTAATAAAGCACACAGTGATTGAAACTGTAGATTCATTTAAGGACCTGGGTATGTGAGTAAATCCAGCTTTGAGTTCTTTAATCATATCAACCAATCTGTTAATGATAGTTTTAGAACTATAGGTTGTATAAAAAGATTTATAAAGTCTAGGAAATCAGAAATGATGAAGTCATTGTTTGTTAATTACAGTAGACCCAAACTTGAGTATGAAATAAAAATATGGAAACCTTATAAGAAAACATGTATGAGTAAACTGGAAAGAGTACAGTGGAAATATACCAAGGGCATCCATGGATGTGAAAATTTAAGTTATTATGAAAGGCTAAATTTCTGAACTTGTACAGTGTATCTTATAGATGTCTAATAGGAGACCTTATTTAGGTATATAGGGCATTGAGAGATAACTATCTCTGGGAATGTTTAGGTTTACCAAAAAGTATTAGAGAATCATCAGACAACCTATGTAGTTTGGGAAAAGAATGTGATATAAAAGAACGTGAGCAAGAGGGATTGTATAAATATTTGGGAACTAATGAAGGATCACCAACAAAACATGAACAACTGCAAATAAAACTTGGTAAGGAATACTTTAGAAGACTTGATCCTGAAAACAGCATTGACATCTAGGAGCAAAATTCAAGCTGTAAACCAATTTGCTCTTCCTGTCCTAACTTATAGTTTTGGAGTGATTGACTGGCTCCAAAATGTGTTGGATAGATTAGACAGGAAAACAAAAGGATGATTCATGCTCACCAAATGATATATAAAAATCAGTGTATAGCAAGTTTATATATTCCTCATTTCGAAGGAGGGATGGGCCTCCTTGAAATTGTTTACATGTATAGATCTGCAATTGTGGGACTGCACACATATCTGCTGACCTCACAAGACCCAAGCATAGTGAAACTTTTGAAACATGAGGAGAATAAATCTAAGATGACTTCTCTGCTTAATGTAGCAGAAGCATATCAGCATCAAGCAGGAATGGAAATCAAACCAGAAGTAGATAAAAATCAGGCAGCAAATGAATGCGCCAAAAAGCAAAAGAAAAAATATATGGGGAAGGACTAGAAAAGAAGGCAAGAAATGTTGAAAATGAATAAATATAGTTGCAAGTATAGAAAACTTCTAGAGGAACCTTATGTCGATCAGGATCGAATTCAGGAATGGTTAAGGAGAGGCGAATTCAAAACAAAAGATGAACATGTGGGAGAAACAGACAAATGTAGGTTTTGTAAAACAGAACTGGAAACAGTTGCACACTTCGTTGCTGGTTGTGACATACTAATGGCAGAAGAACTGCATACTAAAAGGCAAAATAATGTGGTAAGACTGTTGCACTGGGGATTGTACAAACATTATGGTACTGAAGTGGCTGAAAAACACTAGAAACATGAGCCACAAAGCATCATACAAAATGAAGTCTACATCACATGGGATCATCCATTACCAACAGTTCAAAAGATAGATGCTAGAAAACCAGATATATTGGTCCATGAAAAGAAGACAAAAGTAGCATTGATCATTGAAATCACCACACTCACTAACTGCAGTGTCTTGCTTACAGAGAGACACAAAGTCATAAAATATCAGGATTTGCAGGCAGAAACAAGAACAGTGTGGAAGATAGATACCCAGACAGTTCCAATAGTAGTAGTAGGAGCAATGGGTCTTATAAAGAAGAATCTACAATCATATTTAGATATGTTATCAATACATGTAACCCCGTACGAATTGCAAGATTCATTACTGGGCACATTGCAGGTGCTGTGAAAAGCACTTCTGGCTGAAATCAAAGATTTAAACAATACTAATTTCATGAACTTTAATCATACTTTGACTTAGGAATGGACTCTATTCCTGTCATGCTATTAGAAACCCAAAAGACTTAGAGAAATTAAAAAAGATTCTATAGGAATAAGAAGTGTACTAATTGGTGCTCTGAGAGACAAGCAGATATTTTTAAGAGCAGCCTGGACACTTACTAAGGGAAAAAGTGTTTTAGTATATTGGCAGGATAGAAGGGCATGAATTGCCCGTGCTTGAAATATTTGTATGTATGTATGTAAAATGCCTTCTGTTGAAGCCTTGTTAATTTTATATTCCTAAATCATTTTCTCCAAAGTCATGGTCTAATGACTTTGAGACGATTTAAGATTTATGACACATTTGCAATTTTATTGCTGGCCCTTTTCTCACTTATCTGCCTTCTTTGTCTTCCATTTCAGAAAAATGGCTTTCATGCCTGAAATTTGCTGTGCAGTACTCCACTTGGCTTCCCAGCCTTTGCTAGTCTGCATTGCACAAAACTTCACCCTCCATTTTACTTTTCATCACTGTACTAATGTCGAGCTGCATGTCCTGTGTCTGAAGTACCATTTTATTGTTCTTCCTTGCTTCTTGCTATTATATTCTGAAGTACTTTTAACTTCTTCTCTTTCCCACTTTATCTTTCATCTCTTCGTTTTACTCCACTTATACCTTATTCATATATAAGTATTCACCTCATCCCACTTCTAACATTCTTCATTCTGATCTGTCCTCTGTTTTCTGCTTTTACCTCATTCATCAGGATGCACATTTACCTTTCTACCTACCCTCCACCATGACTTGTTAATTTTTCTTCATTCACTTCAGTCAGCATTTCAGTACATGTTTGGGAGCAAATATATGCTTTGTTCTTATTTTAACACAATCCAACTTCCCAGAAACTCACTAAGAAACAGCTTTTATGGCATAAATTCCTGTTCAAATCTAAACATTTTAAATTATTTTCTGAAAGTGCAAATCCAAAAGACTGATGGGCAAAGATTCATTTCTACTTGACCGAGTTGTTGTCTTACATTATCTATGAAGATATTTTCAATAATACTTGTGTTCTTATATTTACAGAAATTTGACTGCATAGTAACATTAATGGCAGTACAGTTCAACTGGAAGGGCTCACTCTTTTTTGTGCACACAGAGATCAAGCACTCAGTGGGAGATCTAGAGGAGGTGGAGTCTGCATGTATGTAAACAATAGCTGGTGCATAAATTGTGAGACTGCCCTTTGCCATTGCTCTGAAAACTTGAGTTCTTAACAGTTAGATGTAGACCTTTTTATCTGTCTAGAGAGTTGACTGGTGTGAGCATCATAGTGGTGTATATCCCACAGAGTACAAATGCAAAAGAGGTACTGGCTACACTGTAAAGCTCAATATGTCAGCTGCAGAATAAGAACCCAGATTTTGCACATATTATTGCAGAGGATTTCAACCAGGCAGAACTGAAGTCAGTATTACCCAACAACTACCAACGTGTGGGATTTGCAACAAGAGATAGCAACACCTTGGACAAGGTATACACCAGTATCAAGATGGCATATAAAGCAGTGCAATACGCACACTTGGGCAGTTCAGACCACCTCATCATCATGCTAATGGCAGCATACAAACCTGCACTAGTCAGGGAAAACCCACTGTGAAGCAAATCAGAGCATGACCAAATGGAGCAATCACAGCACTCCAAGACTGCTTCAACAATACAAACTGGAGCATATTCAAAGAGGCTGCAACAGCTGATCTACATGTTAAGTTGGACGAATGCACAGAAACTGTGAAGGCATATATAAATGCATAGATGATGTAACCATCAAGAAAAACATCATCATAAGAGCCAAAAAAACCCTGGCTCACCAGCAAAGTATACAAGCTTCTGAAGGAATGTAATGTAGTATTCAAATCAAAAAGACAAGGAAGCTCTTGGTGTGGGAAGGGCAAACCTGAAGAGAGGGATAAGGGAAGCAAAAAGGGCTCATGGAAAGAAAGTCCAGAACCACTTCACTGACATGAGAGACCCCAGGCACATGTGGTAGGGCATAAAAGCCATAACTGAATACATACCCCTGTAAGCCCAATGCAAGGAAAACACAGAATTCCTCGATAGGCTGAACATCTTTTTCTGCAGATTTGAGGAAAGGAGCAGCTCCAAGGCAGTGAAACTCACTACAGACCCAGGAGATGAAGTACTCAGCATAAACTCAATAGAGGTGAAGAGGAACCTACAGAAAGTGAACTCTAGGAAAGCTATAGGACTGGACAACATCATGGGAAAGGTGTTAAAGGGCTGTGCTGAATAACTAAACACTGTACTCATGGATATATTTAACATCTGCCTCATTCAAGCAAAGGTACTCAAATGCTTCAAATACACAAACATCATTCCACTGCTGAAGAAATCATCTCCCTCAAGCCTCAATGACTACAGACCAGTAGCCCTCATGTCCACCATTATGAAAAGCTTTGAAAGGTTAGTCAAAAAACACCTTACATCAAGCCTTCCAGTTGCACAAGATCCATTCCAGTTTGCGTATCGTGCCAATTGCCCTACAGCGGATGCCATTTCAGATGCACTGCATCTCTCATGTAGAATGTAAAATGCTGTTTACTGACTTCAGTTCAGCCTTCAGTACTGTCATCC
>NC_056739.1:1663948792-1663971292 GCF_019279795.1 Protopterus annectens
TGTGGACATCCTACAGAAGGGCCTCACTGAGACAGATGCCTGGTGTCAGAGCCATGGCCTCGAGCTCAATGCCAGAAAGTGCAGTGTCATCCCCTTTGGTAAAAACTCTGTACCCATGAACTACCACATAGGCAGCAATATACGTAACACTGAATGTGTGATAAGAGACCTTGGGACCCAGGTGGACAATAGTCTCTCCTTTGATAGTCACATCGCCACAGTAACAGGAAGTCCTTCTACATGGCACACCTCATCATAAAAGGGTTCTCATCCAGGAAAAAAGTGGTCATTGTTCCCCTCTAATCGACGCTCATTAGACCCTTTATAGAGCACAACGCCCCTTTTGGAATGTACCTCACAAGACATCTGCAGCAGCTGGAAATGCCACAGAAGTACCTCATAAAGAGGATTACTGGCCTCAAACAAATGCCCTACACTGACCGCCTCAAAAAAACTCCTGCTTTACTCTGTAGCATATTGCCTACTCCGAGGTGATCTCTGCCTAACATATAAAGCTATGTCAAACCCAGAGCTGTTGGACATGCTACACCCAAAGAAATCCCAATCCCTCCAAGCTACACACTCTAGAGACCTAAACCTTGTCACCAAAATGAACAGGACATGCTGGAGGGATAGACTGCTGTCCCAGAGACTTCCCATACTCTGGAACAAGCTACCCATCTATGTCAAGCAAAGTTCTTCATTAACACTTTTCAAGAAAAATCTTGATGAGTGGATGGGAAATAGGAAATACACCCCAGGGAGAATTTCTGTGTCTCTGCTTGACAGTGGCACAGGAAAATAACTTTTTTGGGTGGCGTAAGCCAGGGAACATTGTTGGCTAGGCTTACGCAGGCCCTTGGGCCGATAGCCTAGTACCTACCTATGATGAACTGTCTTCAAATGTGGCACAAGATACTGTCAGTTGACAAAACCAAGTCCTAAAAGTCAACAGATTTCTTTCACATCACTGAACAAAATTCTAAAATTTTGTCCATGCTAGCAATCCAAACAATGTGTTTTATAACAGAAGCTGACTAAAACTATGTATAGTATCTGAACCAACCCCCTGGCATCACACATAAGTGCTCCTTTACCTCTTAAATGGGGTTACACAAGCTTGTGGCAGATCCACAACAAACATTATTCTGTAATCTTTATCTAATGCTCATGCAAAGTGAAACAAAATACTGTCTTTTTCTAATGACCACAATTATCAGACTACAGGGTCCTAGTCTAAAAACAATCAGCCTGCCCAAAACTGCAGTAGGGTGGAGGGCATAAATTAAGACCTTGTTGGCATTGTGCACCCATCGTTTCTGCCACTGTGCTAATATAAAGACAAATTGTGCCATCTGTGTCCATGCTGTCTATTGGATACTACTTCTGCAGACATTACCATACAGAATTCTACAGTTAAACTAATTCTAAAGTTTAATTCAAGTTAAAATACAGCACAGTGCTTTATCAAGCTCATTTGGTTGCCAAAGATGTCAAGGTGAGAAAAGGCAACAATATATCTTTTTGTAGACATGAGTTCATATACCACAAATTATAGCAAACTAATAAAAAAGCAATAATGTATTGAATGATGCTATGATATACATATTAACAGAGGTATAGCATAAACAGTAAATAACCTAAATGAATGACATTACAGTATCCTTCAATATGAACACCTTGACTGATTTTTCTTTACAGAACAGGTGTGTAACTTTCTTATAATATATAATATCTTATACAGTCTAGCTTTTACGTCTTAAAAAAGATCCAATAGAATATATATATATATATATATATATATATATATATATATATATATATATATATATATATATATATATATATATATATTCTATAATTATAGAAAGGACCAGCCACCTCTTATGTTTTATTGCTGTTATCTATTTTTATATCATCAACCATGTGTGAAATGAAAACTGAACCACAAGGGACCCTCACTAGTGAAGTTTATAGAGCTAAAAGGGACACTTAATTATATTGTGAGAGGTGAACACATTTTGCTGCTCTAAGATCGATATTCACCTTAGGAGTGCTCATCCAGGGCAAACACAGTTAAAAGTAACACAGAGAGAAAAAGTGGCAATAGAGATCTCATCAGAACATCTCAGGTATTAGGGTTCTCAGACACTGCGATGTTGAAAGAAACAAAAAGCACACATTGCCGCCAAAGCTACTGTGTGAAATGGCAATTATTTTCAAAAACATAGTTCTAGTGGTGCTACATACTTCTTTCTTTTCCTGTAGTTTGATAACTGTACAAATGAAAGCTGCTGCAGTTATTTTGTCAGGCTTTATAATGTAAGAAAAACTGCAGAATAAAGCTATTTTTGGTAAAAACTGAAACAATTCAACAGTATTTGTTAGATTTATCATTTAGAAAAAAAAGTTTATTCATATGTACTTCTTCTTCAGTGGATCACCTGTCTATTCATGATTGGCAGTAGAGGTTTACGGTGTCGAGTTGCCAGCCCAGCAGACAGACAGACAGAGACACACACACACACACACACACACACACACACACACACACACACACACACACACACACACACACACACACACACACACACACACACACCTAGGGCCAATTTAGAGTGTCCAATCCACCTACAGCATGTCTTTGGGATGTGGGAGGAAACCGGAGCACCCGGAGGAAACCCACACGACCACAGGGAGGACATGCAGACTCCACACAGAAGGCACCCCAGGCGAGGATTGAATCAGAGAACCTCTTGCTGTGACGTGACAATGCTAACTGCTGCACCACTGTGGCCACCCCTTTCATCACATTTTTATCATATAATTATTTATTTGTCAGTTTGTTTGTTTGCCTGTTTGTATGTATAACCTGGTGTCGAGCATTGACCTGCAGAGGCTTTTCCAAGACTCAGCCTAGCAGCATTGTCTGGTTAGCTGACCTTCTCAGACTCATGTAGGCAAATGGAGAGAGTCAAACTCTGGGTCACAGGAAGTAGACTCTCACTAAAAAACTCATCCTTTTATCTTGTGATAAGAAACAAGATCATTTGTAATTCAAATATAGAACTTATTTTAAACAGCATCACTTGTTTTAGTGAATGATCTACATGTCTCGTTTCCCATTTCATTATTTTATTTTCCTTGACTGTAAGATATTCCTGTCTTCCTGTCCTGGTAAACTAGAAGGATTTAACTGATGATTGAAATGGTACTCGGGCACAGTAACAATGTACTACAATACATTATGTCACATATACATTTCTGCCAGAAGAAAATGTATGCACATGCATATATGCATGAATGAATTGTTAGCTCTAGGTTGTAAGATTGGTGCAGAACACATTTGAAAGAAACAACAGAGGCAAAGAATAAAGGGGAATTATTGACATAATAATGTTAAGATCTGAATATATTCTGGATGATGGAGGGTGACTGGTAGGAGATGCTGTGATTAAGTGCATAAAAGAAAGAGTCGCTGCAGATAGCAACAAAACTGCTAGGAAGGAGGTGGGATCAGGTGGCAGAGAAGTCACATGAAGGGCTGATTTCTCAGAGATATTATTGTAGAAGAAGGAGTGCAGAGCTGGAGAGTGAGGAGTGGGAAAAGTGGAACACAGAAAAATCGTCAGAAGAAGATAAGAAATCACTTTATTACTATATGCATCTAGAGGCACTTGTTCATAAAGGGTAACTTTCATATTTTTGAAGAATTCAGTTCACCAATCTTCCAGATTTCACAGGGAGGTTGTTCTAGAGCTTAGCTACTGTCTCACAGAAAAGTGGTGATTCTTCTATTTAGAGACTTTGACCATATGCAAGGAATCAAGTTTAAGACTCCATGCTAGTGTGTACACCTTTAAGAGGACGGATAGAAAGAATGAGATTTAACAAGAGCAGTATTTATTAAGATAGCTTTGCAAGGTTAGAGTCAGCTTAACCAGGGGATTGGTTTTATTTATAATTGTTTTCTGGAGAAAAAGCAATGAATTCTATGGACATGTTTTAGACTCAGCCTGGGAGCAATGTCTGGTTAAGTGATTTGCTCAAAGTCATATAGTTAGGCAATAGATGCTGAGGGAATCAAACCGTGCACCACTGCATCACATGAAAGAGCTTGTTAACAGCTCCTTAATCCTGTAGGCCAAATGCCAGACTGCATATTGTTAATTTAAATACTGACATGAATGGGGATCTATATAAATCCTTCTAAGGATTCTGATGTCGGTGGATCATGCATGGGACAGGACATCATTCCAGTATACAGTGTAGATACATTTGGACAGCTAGCTTTCAAACAAAAAGTTAGGTCAACAGAAAAGCAGACAGAAAGGCAATCATAATAGAGAATGAAAACCATATCTATTTATTATGCATCATGGGATGCAGAGTTTATTTAAATATATCAGAAAGTGTGTTAACATTTTAGTACATAAACATGTGGTGAAGTTACAAACATATATTCTGTACTTTGCTCCATTAATGAGACATTTAGATAATTTTAATTGATATACTGCTAATTATTTTATCACAGCCAATGTCTCTTTTGTTTCTACAAGAAAACAACAGAGTATTGAAGCTACTGATTTTTATTTTGACAGTAGCCCTATTAGCAAATGTTATATAACATACTTTAGTTTATGTTTATGTTTGATAATTATTTTTATTTGCATAAATTTGGAACAGCCATGGAGATACTTTTGCACAGATATATGCAAATCATTCAGTGGGATTGTTTGAGACAGAATATATTTTGATAATACATTTTTTATGACAATGCTTTTAAAAGTACACATACTAATGACTTACTCTTTATATAAACTTGGAAAGTATTTATTAATTTTATGATGCTATATATCCCAATACATTTCATTTTAAATTTACATATAACATAACTTGACATTATATAAATTATTTACATTTCAATTTGAAAGGTGAAGGAAGTTTAATAATTATTATAAGTCTGTATATGAAACCTATTATTATGAATACATTTCCAGACATGCACACACACACACACACACACACACACACACACACACACACACACACACACACACACACACACAGTTGTCACCTTCCCAATTTGATTGCGTCCTTGCAATACAGGGAATTTTTGAGAATACAAAGAATTTGTAATGTGGGAAGACTAGAAATCAACATATATTTAAGATAAGAGATTCCATTATAGGATATATGGAAAAGGTGCAATGAAGAGCTAATTGTTTTGCAAGGATGAGATACAAGATATCAACTGATATTATAAGAAGAGAAAGTAAGAGGAAGAAAGTAACTTTTTGTTTCACAGTTTTTCTTAGAAAATTGTGTCTCATTTGAAGTATTGGAATATGTTTACTACAGAGTAACTTACCTTGACAACTTAGCAGTTCTTGAGGTGAAATGACTAGAAATCACCTAATGCATATCATTTAAAAGGTTGGAGAGAACTTTGATGTGTGGTGCAAATGTGAAGGGAATGATTCCCTGGGGTGATAGGGCTGTAAAATAACATATGGCACTGACAGATATGTTATTAATAATAGAAATACAGAATTATTTTTTTATTTGCAGTACAACTGCCTTTATCTGTGTTTTAAAATGTAGTTAATGCAAGTTTTATACAAATGGGCATAAAATATATTGAGTCATGTTTCAAAAAACTACCAGGAATATCATATATCAATTTCTGATCATAGGAATATTGCTATTTTAAATGAATTAACTTATGGCGTTTGAGATGGGTTAAATATTAATATGCTAGAGAAGTTTTATTAACATTAAATTAAAACAAAATGTAAAAAAACAAGCCAACACCAACCAGGTATCTTTGCTTAATATGAATAACAGAAAAGTTGTATAAATAGTAAAAAAGCAAAGACTAGGCTCCAGCTTTTCTCCAAAGGCAGACTGCTTTAATGGTGCACACAAGCGATTTCACGATAAGCTTATTCAGGGTACACCTGAAGAAGCTTATCGTGAAAGCACTTGTGTGCACCATTAACGCAGTCTACCTTTGGAGAAAAGCTGGAACCTAGTCTTTGCTTTTTTTACTGTTTATTAAATTAAAACAGACTATTTCCAGTCAGGTGAAATGTGTATTTGACTTTGATGTGTTTAAGTATCTAATTTTCTGTTTTTATTGGCTGATGACAATTAAAGAGCCTAATCTGGTGATTCTTAACTGATTCTAATTCTGGTGCATATATTTTTCCTGTTTGTTTGGAAGCTGTGCCAGGGGTGTGCAGGTGTATAATAAAGTGATTATTTTTCCAGTTTTTCATACTAGTGGCTCATAATTTGTTAAGCTTATTTATTTAATTATGGCAGAAACCTAAACCAGCTAGTTGGGATATGAAAACATGCTAAACTATTTGGAAAAGTCTGAAGAGTGAACTTATTACTTCTCCGTTATTGAGGTTTTTTTTGTGGATGAATAGTGTGAAGGCTAGAAGGGTAATATATATGGCATGTCTTGATTAGAAAACTACCACCTTTATGTAGTGGGAGAATAACAGAGACTATTCAGAGATTGTGACCTATGGTTTCATGATGGAATGGCTAATTAGAAAAGAGAATGGACAAATGATAGCCCTGATTGAATGTTATACCACTGGGAAACTAAAGTTTGCAAAAAATGTGAATTTAAATTTTGACAGTACATTTTAAGGAATGATATAGGAATAGGAGACAGCTGAAAACTTGGGAGTCAGTTGAACATGGAACGAGCATATGTGCATACTGTTCAATGTGATTTTATAGTGAGCATCGAGTTTCAAGCATAAAACCAGGTCAGAGAAATGGACAGTTAGGACTTTTACACAGGTCATAGCATTTCCAGTATGTGTTGTGAAAGAGTTGTGAGTTGTTTTTATTCTTGTCTAGTACATCAGGGAAAATTTTATTTTTGTTGTGATGCTTAACAATTTTTCCTTGTAGTGCAGTTTTTTTTTCTATCCCTGTTGCTGATAGGGGCTTTTGTGCTGATGTTTGTAATTGCTGGCTGCTTCAAATTGGGGAGCCTGGTCCATAATTTAAGGGGGGGGGGGGCAATGAACCAGGTCTGATTTTACTTTTTTTAATTTTCAGAGAAGTCAAGTTGTTCAGGATGTTGATGACAGACTAGATGGAATAACAAACTGTATTTTCTAATCCAAAGGATGTAAGAGGGACTGGTTATAGCATTTGAGGAGCTACAAAGGTAGGAGTATGAAAACATTTTGTGTTGTGTTAACATGAGAACCTAAATTGTTGTACAATATTTTACAATGTTAATATTAGCACATATACAAAAGTGGTGTGATGATCACTTTACAGCCGCATACCTCTCAACTGTCCATTGTTTTGCAGAATGCCTCTGATTTCCATCAGATTTTTGTATTGGCCCTTGCAAAAAATGCTGACATTCTGGTAACTTACTGATGATAACAGTCAGTCAATAATGTCAGATGACAGAGTCCCATACTTCTTATTGTTTAGAAGATACATATTTATGCAAAACCTGTTGTGTTACTAACATTTTATATGAATTAAAGTAACATTTCAAAATAGTCCCTGATTTTCACCACCTATTACTTTTTTTTTTTCCAAAAATTCTTGAGCAAAGAAGTTGAAAGATACAGGATCCAGTCAAGTTGACTGTTTATGCCTGTAACCTTATCTCATTTCTTGTACTGGTGATAAGACCAAGGACAAGCAAAGGTTTGGAGTAATAAGGGGATAAATATTATATGGCTACAACTGATCAGTATTGATCTCATTCAGTATTATACTGTTTGTGAGGTAAGACAAAGTATCATCAACTTTTTTCTTTACTTTTTTTACAATGACCATAGAGAGCAGATGCTGACCAGTGTGTGTTTAGACTTCAAATGTATTGATTTCATCTGCAGTCAATGGGACAAGAAGTTAGTTGCAGGTGTGATTTTTATGTCATATGACTGGCACAGACAAAGACTGCACTATAGGTCTTGTATCATTATGATACATACTGCAGCTTAAAGGAGGAAGCACGGATATGTCTGCTGTATGTAGTTTAAACCAAGTTCTAGGCATGTCAGCTACTATAGTATATAAGGCCATGGCCATGCATGCAATTCTGACAAATTCTTACACAGATACATGCAATTTTCAGATTTATTGTTCCAAATGAGACTCTAAGTATGAAAGTTGGTAGTATAAAATAGAAGGAATATTATCACAGGAGAGCAGGGGTTTGTGGTACAGTTTGCTCATTTATAGCCTTTTGCAGTATTTCATATTTGGATAGCTTTATTTGTAACTTTATACATTGATTAATCGTTTAGTAATGTTTGGTTTATATTTGAAAAATTACACTGCATATTTTTGTGATATTTGTAGACTAATCACTAATTACAGATAATGAAGATATTAAACTCAGGAAAAAGGATGAAGACAACAAATCCCATGGTAGTGGATATGAGACTGTATCTGTAAAGTGACATAATGCATGTGTTACTGATTGATTGCTTGTTTTCTGGTATAGGATGAGGGATTATATAATAGAATCTTGATTAGTGAAGTGGGTTGGTGTGAAAGACAAAAGGGCAGAGATTTATGTGCCTCCACATATTGCTACAGAATTGTAATTGTCTCCTAGTGTGATTTTTATTTTTTCCTAATGTTTTCCTAAAAGAGCACTACTCTTATGATGCCAGAAGTGCGGGTTTCACTGACTGCAAAATATCTTTTAGTGGTCTTTATAGACTAGGGTAGGGCCTCTGTATCTGAAAAGTAAAAGCAAGTTTACAGGAATAAGTAAATGTAATATGCATTTTAGTAAAGTCTTGCAGGATTACCATCTGTGTCCTGGCTGTGTGACCCTTTGAGTGAAAAAAATCATTATGAAGGTAAATTTCTGGTGTAATATTTCTGACTGCAAGGGTAGTAGTGTAATCTGACTACATGAACAATTCAGGCTGTGAAAAGATGACCTAATATTGTTATTTACAGCTGACTGTGTGTTGTCCTGCCTAAAATATGACTGGTCTGCAAGCTTAGACACACATTATTATGATTAGCATCTGCCAAAACACAGTGTGTTATCAGAAGTAACAAATGTGTCTTACTTACAGGCATTGGTGTACCTCTGCTTCTAGCTCTCTGAAGATTGTTTAGTATTACAGAAAATTACACTGAACAAGTTACATCTGAATACAACTTTTTTTTAAGTAGAGAGTGAAAATTACACACAATTCTTCTAACATTTATATTCCATTGGCTAGAGAGTAGCTATTCTGTAACATCCATTTAACTAACCATTAGCCTTCCAATTAAAATGTTTTTGACACTATATGAGTAAGGAATAATACCAAAAGCTTGGGTAAAGTTAATAAACAGAGAAAAAAATGGAATACACCTCTCTTATCAAAGCTTCAGTGTTGATGTCATACAAAAGGTAGAACTGATTTGAACATAAACATTGTATATCTATGTGTATATGCAACTAAAAGGTTAAAGACAGACTTTTGCAGAAGATTTGAGGAAATAAAGTGGGGAAAATACTAATGATGCACCCCAAGATTCTGCAGGTTAAGCATTGCAATTCTGTAGTTCAAGAACAGAAGGATTATTGTGCTTAATAGAACTGTAAGCTGCTTTTTGGTTGGAACAAAGGCTAGTTTCCATTCATAATACTTTCTTTTATGTTTCAGCTTGAAAATTTCACTTTATTAGCGGCTTGCCTATGTTTAGTTTTTTTTTAAATAAAGTAGGTAGTGTTTTAAATTTCTGGTATCTTAATTTCTTATGCACATATGCACATTGGCCATCCTACTGTATTCCATAATACCAGAATACAAATGTGACCACCCCCTTTCAACCTATCTTGCTGTTTTAAAAATAGTGACTCTCCGCTAAAACTTAACTTTTTAGACAGGCAAAATTTAAGTTACATACTTTCACATCTAATTCCTCTAGTGCACACTGCAGTGTTTAGGATAAACCATTTTTTTCATCTTACCTTTAAACATCTGTTGCAAGACCACCAGTTATTAGTCAGTAGTCATCTTGGGATTAGTGCTTCTGTTTTCTCCTGGTGAGAGAAGGAGTGCAGTTACATTATTTCATGGAGACTGCTGATCACTAGAAAGCTTAATAACTGCTTTATAAGTGACAGCTTGGAATCTGTGCTTATATTCTGATCCTGGTGAGAGCAGGAGCAGAGTGCACTGATTCCTGACTCTTTCTGGTTGGAGTCCCTGTGACTAGCACTTGCTCTAAAACCTGCTGGAAAGCACTAAGAAGCCTTAAACTGACAGAAGCACTAAACTCTCCTTATTAATAAGGAGAAATTAATTGTTGGCACTAAACAGCCTATAATTGCAAATTACCTTGCCAAAGTAAGGGGAATAAAAAGCACCTAACCAGACACGTCCAAGGGTCAGCTTCTGTTGATTTCTCTTGTCTACCTGGTGAATCTGGGCATACTGGGGCAATGCAGCAACTGCTTCATGTACACAGATAATCTTCTCCTCCTACCACCTGACACTACAACCTGTGAGAGATGCACTTACATAGCCAAACTGGAAGCAAAGCTCCCTCCAGCCAAGATTGTGCTAGACAATCAAGAGAAGGTTAACACCCGCACTACATCTCAAGCAACACATAGCCCTTCAAAACCCTCACCACCAATACCCACACATAGCAACACTAAACATGCATATGTGAAGGTCCTTAACATTAACCTGCCCAAGCAACAAGGACCTCCGAAGTTGAAACGCAAACAAACACCAATCACAATCAAAGTATCACATAGCTCACAACACCAGTGTGCCACCCAACAGCCCCTAAGGCAAGTCAACGTACCTAACACTTTAGTCATAGGTGATTCTACAATCAGGCACACTGATGTCCCACTCACAAGGCTGAACAAGGAGAAAATTACAGTCAGCTGCCTGTCGGGTGCCAGGATCCATCACATAACACATGCACTCAAGTCACTCCACAACAAGTACAAATACGACTCTGTCTTTCTCCATGTTGGAGTGAATGACTTGAGACGCACCTCTCTGGACTACATGAAAAGACACATGGAAGAGCTCTCGAATCATGTGACCAAGGCAGGTATGACCCTAGCCCTGAGTAGCATCCTGCCTTCGCCCAGAAATATACCATCATATAAGGATAAAATGATTGACTTCAACAATTGGCTAAGCTTCTGGTGTCATTCAAAGGGGATCCAGTATCTGTCTGCTTTGGACGACATGATTGACAATCCACGATGGTTTGCCACAGATGGTCTGCACCTGTCACCCTTGGGATTCAGGTTACTGGCTAAGGCTCTTGCTACCCCTATAGTGCCTTTTTTTAGGCAAGGCTCAAAGGACAAAACCACCACTGTAACAGGTACAAGTTTGCAAAATCTGAAGGCAATGGTATTCAATGCTAGAAGTCTAAACCTCAAAATGCACTCTGGAGAACATCAATATCTGTACAGTAACTGAGACCTGGTTCAAGGCTCCAGAGAGCACACCTGCAATACCAGGCTACAACTCTTGCCACACTTTTCGGCCACCAAACCAGGACCGAAACACTAAAGGTGGAGGAGTGCCCATATTCACCAAGGATATTCACACCTCCAGGCTAGTTGCCCAACACAATGTATCTGAAATTCTCCAGGTGCAACTAACACTAGGTAAGACTGCAATCCAAATTGTAGCTTGCTACAGATCCCCCACCATTCCCCAAGGTTCTCACTACACCTTTCTAAACATACTGGAAAATATTAAAATACAACCAAACACTCTAATACTGGGTGATTTCAACTACCCTGCCATTAATTGGGAAAACTACTCTTGTACCAACACCTATGCCCAACGGTTCTTGCAATTCATAAATTCCAACACCCTGGATCAACTAATCCATAGACCCACCAGGGGCTCCAGTATCCTGGACCTGCTCATTACCGACATGGGAAATCAATGCTCCACACCAGTGGTCACCCCCTCATTGGTTAGGTCTGACCATAAGCTAATCACTTTTGACTTCCACATCCCACCCTCACTCCCCCCCCCCCCCCAGTAAGGAAACATCCGTAAAAAACTTCTCCAAGGCCAACTTCATGCTACTCAAGTCAGAATTGACAAACGTCATGACACCCATGGAGATGGGAATTGAAAGTTTGACTGCTGAATCCTACACTAAAGCACTGTACAAGCACATCCACTCGTGCATGAATAATACCATCCCAAATAGAACCAAGATGCTGTCCTCCAAAAAAAGGAAGCCAATCTGGTAGTCCCCTGTCATAAACAAACTATACAAGAGAAGGAAGAAACTGTTACAGAAAAGAGGAAAATGCCAGGATGCAAAAAACTGCCTTACCAGCCTCAGTAAGAAGCTGAGATCCCTTATAAAATACTCCAAAGCTAGTTACGAAAATAAAACTGCCAAAGATTCCAAAGACATACACAAGATAGTCTATAGCTATGTCAAGAATCTAAATGGCAATGCTCAGATCTGCTCTGAACTACAACAGAATGGCATTAAATATACTGATTCCAAGGATATAGCCAATATACTAGCAGATCGAATTAGTGCCAACTTCACCCCCCTCCCACCTCCCTAAAGGGCCCATCTCAATACCGAAAGATTGCCAAATTCTGGTAATCACGGCCACACAGGTAAAAAATGCACTCTCCAAAGCTAAGAATACAGCATCCAAGGGACTAGACAACATCCCAGGCTGTGTACTACATGAACTAGAAAATGAACTGGCACCTCACCTAAGTATCATGCTTAATCATAGCCTCACCTCAGGCTTTGTACCCACTGAGTGGCGCATAGCTACTATTATCCCACTCCACAAGGAGGGATCCACCTTGGATCCTGGGAACTATGGTCCCATCAGTCTGACGAGTCTGATCTGTAAGGCCATGGAGCATATTATCATGGAACTTATAAACAAAGACATTGGCAACCTTCAAACACTGTACCCCACTCAGTTTGGGTCTGTGCAGGGCCGCTCGTGTCTCCTGAACCTGACTGACTTCTTTGAATCAGTCTCCAGAGCAGTGGACGAGGGTAAGGCGGTCCACACAGCCTATCTGGACCTTGCCAAGGCCTTCAACACTATCCCCCACACTGGAATCATAGATAAACTTACTAAGCTGGGCATAAATCCCTACGTCACTCGATGGGTGCTAACTGGCTTACTGACAGAATCCACACTGTAAAAGTAACTCCAAATCCAGCTCCAGGCAAGTGACAAGTGGAGAACCTCAGGGTTCAGTCCTGGGACCGCTCTTGTTTGGCATCTATTTCTCTGAAGTACAGGCCAACACTAAGGGACTCTGGCTAACAAAGTTTGCATATGACTGCAAACTGGGAGCCATTATTGAATCCCCAAATGATGTGGATATTCTACAAAAGGGCCTTACAGAAACAGATGCTTTGTGCCAGAGCCATGGGCTCAAGCTCAATGCCAAAAAATGTATAGTCATCCCCTTAGGGAAAAAAACATGTATCCATGAATTACCACATAGGTGGCAGTGCACTAAATACTGAAAGTGTGATAAGAGACTTAGGAACACAGGTGGACAGTGGTCTCACCTTTGATAACCACAACACCACAACAGTCAGGAAATCCTTCTATGTGGCACACCTCATCACGAAGGGCTTTTCATCCAGAAAAAAGGAGGTCATTGTCCCACTGTACTAATCCCTCATTAGACCCATCATAGAGTACAACGCCCCATTTGGTATGTACCTCACAGGACATCTGCATACCTGGAAAGGCCACAGAAACACCTCACTAAAAGAATCACAGGCTTAAAGCAGATGCCTTATGCTGACCGACTAAAAAAACTCCATACTCTATCGCATATCATCTACTCAGAGGTGATCTCTGCTTAACATACAAGGCCATGCAAACCCAGAGCTGTTGGACATGCTACACTTAAAGAAATCCCAATCCATCAGAGCCACATGCTCCAGGGACCTAAACCTTGTCATCACAATGAACAAAACATGCTGGAGGGATAGGTTCCTGACCTAGAGACTCCCCATACTCTGGAATAGACTGCCCATACATGTCAAGCAGTGCATCTCCTTGGCCCTCTTCAAAAGGAACCTTGACGACTGGATGGGAGATAGGAAATTCACCCTGGGGATCATGTCATTCCCCCTGCTAGACTGGTCCAGGGAAGTAAATATTGTGGGAAGAAATATCCAGGGAATTGTTATGGCTAGGCTTGTACAGGCCCTAGGGCCAATAGCCTAGTACCAACCTATGAACCTATGAACATAGATTAGTTTCAGCTGCATGTTTTAAAATCCCTATTCTTTCTTCAAGACACTGAAACCCTAGGTACATGATCTGAAATTAAGTTATGCAGTACTCCATAGCACATATTCCTAATATATTTGATAAGATTTAAAGGAAAATATATATACCATCTCCAAGATCACTATACCTCAGAGTAAAGAGAATTTTCTGAAAAATGCCATCTTGGACTTTTGGCCACTCAGTCTCCATATTTTATTACTTGCTCTCGTGGGTCCCAACATTTCAAACAGTTACCCAACAGAGTGACTTCTTGCTCTAAGGTATTGCATGCATCCAGGTGTTATACTAGACCAGATCCCATAAGTCATGCTTTTAACATTATGGCTTTATCTGTATTATTTATGAGAGTTCTGTTTGTAAACCGTGGAACTATTTATTCAGATTTTTTAGCATTAATCAAAATTAGACTAATTCTATCAGAAATGGTTTTAGATTTTCTGATATGGGAAAAATCCCTAAGAATGTTTCATCTTAGATTCTGAAAAAGGAAATGTTTATCCCAGTATGAAAAAAAGTGGATACAACACCTCAACAGTTAATGGTGCTGCTCCTGTACATGTTTCCTACAAATAAACAGATTCTAATTTATTTACAAAGCATGTATGACAATGTCAAGGAACTCTCTCTCTCTCTTTCACTCTCTCTCTCTACATATATGCATACATACATTTAAAGATTACGATTTGGTGAGAAAAATGCACTCTGTATAGGTGAAAAGATAAACTTCCTGATTTATGAATCCAGATTTAGAATTGCCTTCGACTGTTTCTGTTGGATCATTGTGGCTCACATAAAGAATGATCCATCAACATTTCTTACTTCTATTATTCATATTATTTGGCCACAGAACATCTTTCTTCATAGTCCCTGAAAGACTATACACATTGTAGTGGAATAACCATCTATGTCTGCACCATCTGTGACATGTAGTGGAATAACCATCTATGTCTGCACCATCTGTGACAATCAGCTTAAGGTATGAGTCTTCCGAAAATAATACCTAGCTTTATTATTGCTATTGTGTTAAAGTGTCATATGTGGAGAACAGGCACCCCAGAATCCTCTTCTTTTTAGAAACATGTACATCTTCCTTGCTAAGATACAGCTGTTTTACTTCTTATAAACGTATTTTCAACAATCATTAGCTTAAGTTACTCTTTCTGATTAGCTCGTGTCTCAGTGTTACAGAAAAAAAAAATCCTTATTCTCTTTTTGACACTGCTGTTAGTAATGTGAGTCTCTGGAAGATTATTAAAACTGAAGTCTACGGCTAATTAAGTGCCTACATCTGTACTGGCAGTTGTAATCTACTGGAATGAAAGGTTTGTCAAGAGGTATGTTAATAATGAGTCATCAGCAACTTCTAATAAAGAATCAATAACTTCATTAGACAGGGTATTAGTCAAAACTCCTTTCTTTCAAGTCACATGTTTACCATTAAGGGTTGCAGTAGCCCTTGTATTGGATTTCTAAACAAGTACTTTTTATTTTCTTCATTTTCTGATGTACACAGCTATGTTTACCCTTTTTAGTTTGTTGTTTTTACTAAAAGTACAGAAAGGATAATTAATCATTATTTCATAAAACATAGCCGTCAAGATTTGTCTCATAACCCTTTGACAAACCTGTACCTTTCACATATACTTTTGGCATTCATCTCAGTAGCAGAGGAGTGTACCTGCATCCATGTTTTATTTTCAAGAGTCTCTAGGCTATATTTTATGTTTTAAATACTGAAAGAAACATCATGCTGACTAGATGACAACAGGCTACACAGAGGAAGCAGTCATGTCTTTCCAACATAACATCTGGTTAATCCAAAAGTAAAACTGAACGAATGACATCTTTTTATTTGTAGTTATTTATTTACTTGCTCTGTTTGATTTAACTTATTACATCCCCCTACCCCCTGCCTTTTTCAGCTGTGTAGCAGGTAATAAGATAACTGTATCTTTCAGTCAGGAAGTAAAGCCAGTTAAACTGTGATGCACAGACAAACCATCAGGGGCATACATTCTATCATAATGTCTTTCGGTTGGTGTAAAGTGAAAAAAGAAAAACAAAAGAAAGGAAAAACACCCTGTCTTATAACTGCAGATACACATTTATTCAGGCATAACAGAGCTGAATTTTGGAAAAGACTATGTAACTTATAGTAACAATACAGGTTAAGGAAACAAAAAGAGCAGAACTAGCATGGGGAGGTAATGTATAATACTGGCAAACTCAGGCCATACCTCAGAAATGCAAGCACCCTGAAGGACAGTCTATGAGAGCCAAGAGGTCTGGGGTACATGTAATTTCTTTGTAGCAATCTTCTGGCCTAGCTTCACAAAGATATTAAAGGAAAACTCCATCTTAGAACTCATAAAATATATTTATTGTCATTGTATCTTTATTTTTGAGTTATTTTAATGCCTCAAAATCACTCCAAGTGCTTTTTTTACAATTTTAATGTGTTTCTCTCAAAATGGCAGATGATGGGGCCTGTCTTGGTAATGTTATCTTGTTGTCTTGCTTTCAATCCTTCTTCCCAGAATACATTTCAAGTCCTCTTTATATGACTCATGCTAGACATAAGGAAGTGGTGCTGTTTTTTCATGTCATTAAGACAGAATGGCAGGACTGTGAAGCACTGTCATCTAAACACACCTTCTATAACAGAGCTGTTTCTATGTTTACCTGAATGAGCTTCATTTATGTGACTGTCAGAGTTTGTTTTATGCTATAAACGGCTGTTAGCTACTTCCAGCAAAAGAAAGTAGATAAATAACATTTTTCTGTAAGAGGAGTCTTTTGTAGTTTTAAAAGATTTGACAAACCATCCCCCACACTTTCATGCTGAGGTGTGAAAACTCTCACTTCAGTAAATGATCCTTGCTGTGCATTTACAAGTGACAAGTAGTAGGCTTTAAACTTAGTCTGTCTTCTACTTCCCAATGCCTTCAGTGTGAGGATTTTTCTGTCTCATGAATGATGCAGACTTAAAATGTGCTTTATTAGTTTCTCAATTATTTCTGTCATGCTCACTCTCCTTTTTTATGTTTCATATTTATTTATATTTTCATAACCAGGAAAGTGAACTGGTCCCAGGACCCTTTTTGGCCACAACTTAGGCTACATTGGCAAAGATAATAACAATTATTAAATGCACTTAACAATACAAAGAAAAAAATGTTGACATAAAGACATTGACCAAGATTTCATGTGCAACACATAGTCAATGTGTGACAGTGTCAAGTAAATCAATTTTGCAAAAGTTCCTCACCAAAAGGATAAAGGGTCTCAAAAATATGTCTTATGCTGCCCGACTGAAAGAACTCCAGCTCTATTCAGTCTCATACCGCTTGCTCAGAGGTGACCTGTGCCTGACATATAAGGCCATGTCAAACCCAGATTTGATGAATATGCTTCACCTCAAAAAAATCTAGATCCCTCAGAACCACAAGGGCGGGAGACTTAAACCTTGACACGGTTATAAATAGAACGTGCTGGAGGGACAGATTCATCACCCAGAGACTCCCTATGCTGTGGAACAAAATCCCGGTACATGTGAGGCAGAGCACCTCTCTGGCCTTGTTCAAGAGGAATCTTGACCAATGGATGGGAGATTGCAGATATACCCCAGGGATTACTTCAGTGTCACTGCTTGACAGAGGCACAGCAAAATGATAGGCATAGTTTTTATTCAAACTAAAGGGGTGGCGAAAGCCACATAACTATGGGCTAGGCTTATAAATGCCCTTTTGCAGATAGCCTAGTATGAACCTATGAACCTATGAACCTATGAACCTATGAACATTTACTAGAATGCATACATTGTTTATCTATACTATGTTGTACACATATTGCGCACACACACACACACACACACACACACACACATATGCTTTTGTAAATATAGTTTTTACACATACGCATATACAGAAACACACACACATAGTGTGTGTGTGTGTGTGTGTGTGTGTGTGTGTGTGTGTGTGTGTGTGTGTGTGTGTGTGTGTGTGTGTGTGTGTGTGTGTCTGTGCATTTAAATACTGTTACGTACTTCTGATTTCCTTTTCTTAGTGTTTTAATGCAAGGGCACATAGTAATGTATGTTAAAGTATATTCAGCTGTATGTCATGGTTGCACTCCAACAATTTAAGGACTGACTCAGAGTTAGTGGGAATCTCTTACAATGGATTTGCATGTACCAGATATGCATCCCCCTCTGGAAGGAGGTCAGAAAAAAGCATAAGACCTTTTTATGAACAGTATCAGTGCACCTATTTGATAGGGTTGCCCCCTAACTCTCTTTCTACAGTTCTGGTCTGTGTGTGTGTGGGGGGGGGGGGGGCACTTGTAAACTGTAAATGCATTGATATTTTAGAAGAAAAAATATTTTCTGACTTTTCTCTAACTGTCACAGAAATCTTTTGATACTACATTTAAGTTATCTTACCATAAAAACATTTATAAATAACATTTAAAGCTTAGCGGTCAATACTGTGTTGCTACTTATATAAATGTGTCAAAAGAGTTGAAAATTGCCTTTAAACCCATGACTGATCTAACTGCTTTGTTTGCTATGAAAGGGGAGTGTTAAGTTATCCTCCCATCTGAAATAAAAACAGTGGAAAACAGTTCCACAGCTTTCTTTCTTTTTTATATCAGTTGCTGTGTTCCTGACATTATCAGGATTAATTGCCCATCTAAGATTGAAAACAGTACCTGACAGGGTAAACTACAGATTTAACTGTGTCTATGATATGTCATGCAGGTGGAGACAAATTTCTCTGCAAAGTATGTGAGAAGTTGATGTGTATGAAAATAATAAACTGAGAGTAAGATAATGGAACAGTACAATAAAAGATAATCCAAATAAAAACAGACAAAAGTACCAAAGCCAACACAGCTGCAGACAGAACTTGAATAAAAAAACTTAAATTCATAAAAGTAAAAGTAAGCGCTTTCACAGTATATTCAACTGTTTCATCAGACTGACTACATAAAACACACAATTCACTTAAATAGCAGCTAAAACAAACCAATTAAAACCATTAACATCAATTAACTAAAAGCTCCTTAAAGGAGCAATCACAGAAGATATTAATGGTGTGACATTCTGAATATAAACATACTTATTAATACAACTAAATATGTGTATATATATATATATATATATATATATATATATATATATATATATATATATATATATAAAATACATACATACAAGTATAAAAAAGTTTAGAAAAACACTACTAAAATTAATATTTTAAAGGTTTTGCTTTCAAAAATGGTTTTAAGGAAACAACCTCATTTAAACCTGGTGCTTTGTCAGCATTTAAAGACAGAATCTATTTTTGTTCAGCAGATTCTGTCTAATTCCTTATGTCCCCCCCCCCATCTTAAATTTTCAGAGATTATCTCAAGTACTAGGAACCTAAAACTGCGGTCTGCATCATATCTAACTGTGTGCTTGGCAAGGGCATTAGTATCTTTTCTATTCCTAATATCTCTCTGATGCTCTAGAATTCTATCTTTTAGTTGTCTATTACTCATACCTATTTAAAGGGCATGGCAAATAATACAATAACTAAAACAAATAATACTGTGGATCTTACAGTTCACATAAAAATCTGTTTCTATCTTAAATTTCATGTGGAGATGGACATAATTAATTCCTGTATGAAAATGTTCACATGCTGCACAGTTTCTACATTTAAAAGTACCATTCCTATCAGATGCCAATATCTTATTAGGAACAGAAGCATGATAACATAAATGTCTTTTTAATTATTTATTATTCTTGAAGGAGAAGTGTGGAACTGTATCTATGACATTTCATAATTCATCTACAGTGTCTAAAATATCCCAATTTATTTTAATAATATCAGATACCCTATAAATATCAGAAGAATATGTTAAGGGAAACTTAACACTCTCTGTTCCTTTTTGTATCCTAACATCTTCAGTACTTAGTGTTTCTGCATAATAAGGCCTACACTTACCCCCCCTCTCTTTCAATGCTACTGTGATGCATTTATCAATATCCTTCTCTTGATACCCTCTGTCTAGGAAATCCATTTTCAGAGACTCAAGTGCTAAATCTAGTTGTTCGTTCATAATGAAGTCTCATAACTCTGTATACTTGCCTTTTGATCATATTTCGGGAAATATGCCTGGGGTGCATACTACTCTTGTATTGTTCCTTCAAGTAGGTTTGCTATAAATACTTGTGACTGTGTGAGCCAACTCTGTCTTCTTGACCATAACGTCAAGAAATTTAATTTCTTACCAGGAATACTTAAATGCAAATCTTAGGAAATCAGTACATTGATGCAAGTATTCTATAACTTGTACTAATCTTTCAGCTGATCCATTCCATAAAATAAATATATCATCCACAAATCTTGCATACCATAACATATGCTTAAAAAATCCTTCAGCTTGTAGCAATATATCTATCTTCCATTGTACCAAAAAAAGGTTGGCGTAGCTGTTTGCACATGCTGTGCCCATTGCTACGCCAACCTTCTCTGCATAGAATTGCTCTTCAAATAAAAAAATGTTCTCCATTACAAGTTCTAACAAAGCACATAATAAATTGGTCTTATCAGTGTTAAAACAATGATTAGTGTTCATGAACTTTCTAATGTTTTCTATGCCCCAAGCATTGGGAATCACAATAAAGAGTAACTCTATATCCATCGTCACCAAATAATAATAATTATTATCTAAATTAGAGGTAGCCACAAATAATTTCTGTAGAAAACATCTAGTGTCTTTAAGAACTGTATCACAATTGTCCAACAAAGAATGTAAATTATTTTCAACAAAAATTGAAAGTGGCTCAGTTAAACAGCCTCTCCCAGATACTATTGGGCACATTGGTGGATGTATTGCATTTTTATGCACTTTGGGTAGACCATATATTATTGGCACTAATGGTTGCTTGACTTCAAAATATTCAAAAAGCTTTTCATCAATAATACCAGTCATAAGCATGTCAAATACATAGAATGATACTTTCTCAATAATTTCATTAACATTGGGTTTATAAATACAAGTATAAGTAGCATCATCACATAATTTATTTTCGTTGTATTAATAAGTATGTTTATATTCAGAATGTCACACCATTAGTATCTTCTGTGACTGCTCCTTTAAGAAGCTGTTAGTTAATTGATGTTAATGGTTTTAATTGGTTTGTTTTAGCTGCTATTTAAGTGAATTATGTGTTTTATGTACTTAGGCTGATGAATCAGTTGAATATACTGTGAAACCGCTTACTTTTTCTTTTATGAATTTAAGTTTTTTATCCAAGTTCTGCCTGCAGCTGTGTTGGCTTTGGTACTTTTGTCTGTTTTTATTTGGATTATCTTTTATCATACCGTTCCAATATCTTACTCTCGGTTTATTATTTTCATATAAAAATGTGCAGTATGTAAACATATTCATACAGGAACTAACTATGTACACCCCCACATGAAATTTAAGACAGAAACAGATTTTTATGTAGACTGAAAGACCCATAATATTATTTATTTTAGTTATTGTATTATTTGCCATGCCTTTTATATAGGTATGAGTAATAGACAATTAAAATATATAATTCTAGAGCATCAGAGAGATATTAGGAATAGAAAAGATACTAATGCCCTTGCCAAGCACACAACTAGATATGGTACAGACCACAGTTTCAGGTTCCTAGTACTTGAGATAATCTCTGAAAATTTAAGGGGGGCGCATAAGGAATTGGCTGACAAAGCACCAGGTTTAAATGAGGTCGTTTACTTAAAACCATTTTTGAAATCAAGACCTTTAAAACATTGCTTTTAGTAGTGTTTTTAT
Organism: Protopterus annectens; assembly: GCF_019279795.1. Classification (NCBI taxonomy): domain Eukaryota; kingdom Metazoa; phylum Chordata; order Ceratodontiformes; family Protopteridae; genus Protopterus; species Protopterus annectens. The sequence goes on from NC_056739.1 coordinate 1,663,970,937, forward strand.
ATACGGTTTTATACTTTTATGTATGTATTATATATATATATATATATATATATATATATATATATATATATATATATATTTTTTTTTTTTTTTTTTTTCGTTGTATTAATAAGTATGTTTATATTCAGAATGTCACATCATTAGTATCTTCTGTGATTTCTCCTTTAAGAAGCTGTTAGTTAATTGATGTTAATGGCTTTAATTTGTTTGTTTTAACTGCTATTTAAGTGAATTGTGTATTTTATGTAGTCAGTCTGATGAAGTAGTTGAATATACCATGAAAGCGCTTACTTTTTCTTTTATGAATTTAAGTTTTTTATCCAAGTTCTGCCTGCAGCTGTGTTGGTTTCAGTACT
>NC_056739.1:1663976292-1664043792 GCF_019279795.1 Protopterus annectens
GGAGCAATCTATCCTATCCATTTTATGAGGATTTTCCACAGCTAATGATGGCTGCAGTTTCCACGTGCTCAGAGCTGGTTGTTTTTTATGGTATAGGGGTTAATTGCTTAATTGTCTTCTGATTAGAGGATCCATGCCTATTAGTTCTCAGAGGGGTGCCATTCATACAGACTGCAGAGGGAGCTTAGACTCCACAAGAGCTTAACTTTAGGTAGTTTGGAAATGGAGCTGTTATCATTGCTGTAAGGCAGAGTTCCCTTGGTAGTGGTTTACAACAGACCACGGTCTGGAAGTAAGCATCGTTGGGGTGGGGTGGAGTCCATGAGTAATCACTGTCACTGCCTCTGTATTGGGTTTACATGATAAACTTTAGACGATGGTAATTAATATAACTGCAGCATTTATTCAGTTGACAGGAGCTATGGGGCAATTGGTTTTCAGGTCCAAACACTATTGGTGTGGTTTGTATTAGTAAGTTTGTTTTTTGTGTGTGTGTGTTTTTTTTCATAGATATACACTCCAGTATACACTCATTTTTATTGAACTGGTTGTTTGAGGTGCCAAGAATTGGCTCCAGGCTGGGATGGTGCAGTATTGCAATCTTGCAGTTTCAGAGTACTTTATATTTTTCTGTTCAGGAGTTGGTTGAACTGGTGAACTGGTTGTTTCGAGGTTTGGGGTTTGTGCTGCTGTCCAGTCCTCTGTTTTCTGGTCATTGGTTTGCAGTTCTCCACTGTGGATATTTTGATGCTTTAATTGGAAGTAGGTTTTGCAGCTTACAGGTAGAATAGCCCATGTCAGTTCAATGTTTTAGCAGGCTAGCAGGCACCCTTGCTTAATGGTTCTCACTGCACAGGCATGGTGCAGCTTTATGTTTAATTATGCAAAAAGAAAAAAAGTGTGGAGGTTTTTAACTGAATTTCTCCTTTACAGTGATCGAGTACCCCTGGTGTCAAATGGTACGTATGCTATATTTACAAACCACTAGAGATGCAACTCTGCAGGAGTTGAAGAATGGGAAAAGAGAACATTGGAGGTAAGATCAACTAGCAGAGGAGGTATTTGTACAGCAGGAAGGTAGGTTGACTAGAGGTATTCCAAGCATTTTTGGTTATCCTATCTTTAGATTGTTACATTAAAATGCAGCAAATGTCTAAAATAATTTTGGTTTTCTGTACAGGAAAACTGAAATGAATGTGGGGTTAACCTTACATCGAAGGGTGGCACTTATTTTGTTTTGTGCTTCTACAAGTGATGAACATTTATGTTTCTCTTGAGTCCAAGCTTAACATTTGTAAGGCACTCCTGACTACAGAAATCCAAACTGATGTGAGTGTAGCTATGCACTATGTCATCAGTGTCATGAAATATCCTCCCATTAACATTGTTTATACTGGATATTGCCACTTAAACAGATAGCTATCTGTGGTTTACCTCACAAAAGAGACAGAAGGAACAGAGTGTACAGAAACAGCAAACATGTGAACAACTGGTTTGCCAACAAAGAAGGGAAGCTGGATAGAGTAAGGAAAAATGCATTTGTAGTAAACTTTAGTCGACATTATAAACAAGACTGACTTTGACTTGAAATGAATTACTAAAATACGTTTAGTCACACTTTTATTTTTGTGATAGAATTAATCAGATGTTTGCTGTTGTTTTCACTCATTACCTATCATAAGCTATCAGGAAAGTTAACGTGTTGAAAATGTTCCCAGAAATATCTCAGATAAAAATGCGTGATATATAATCTGCAGCTAAAAAAAATCTTCATTCCATCTGAAGTTTAGTGTTCTGTTAGTAATTTTCAATTTTCAAAGCTGCAAATTCATGTTTATGTTTTCAGTAATTTTATTTTGTAGTATCATAGATTTATTCACGTGTATGTACTAAGTAAAACACTCTTAAACTGCACAGCATACCATAAAGATACACATATTACCTCATCATTTGTAAATATGTTTGTATACCTTCTACATTAAAGTGAAGTGGTGGTATTTGTAGTGGTCTCTCATCCATTTTTAAAATAGATGCAAATGTATCCATGTATATTAAAATAATTGGGGAAAATCACATTTGCGCAACAATCAATATGTAAAAAAAAAAAAATGTTCAGCTGACTGAGACATACACTAGGCAAGGAAGTAGAAGTGCCCCTTTACCTAAATTATAGTGACTTTGAAGCTGATTAACTAGTAAGAGGAAGTTAAGACTGGTGAAATGCCCTGCACGTAGGTGCAGGGACATTTATCTCTTACTGAAAATCAGCATTCAGTATCTGTATCCTGATCCACAAATGCATGTTCCAGACTGCTTTGTCCAGATTTTTTTTTTGTTTGTTTTAACACTCCAAACTTTCAGATTGTCCAGATTTCGCTTCATATGTTTGATCTGTTACTCATAGTTTGTTACTCATGAGGTATACGTGTGAAGTCTTTCACCCTTCAGGAAATTCATGCTAGTGGAATAGGGTGGGCTCAGAGTTGAGCTTTGGCCAGACCAGCTATATATGTCGTAAGACCAGTATAGCTTTGTAAGACCAATATTTACTAAATAACAGGCTGAGGCATCCACCTCAATGGCACAGTTTGGCAGTATGCTCAGTTTTGGCTCTATGTTTTCTCTCTTGAAATGTGAGGGATGTAGCTGTGATGGAACTGTTTTGGCCACTGGAGTGGTGGGTAATGAGGTTTCAGGTAATTCTGCTTTGGTAAGTACACAGTTAGGCATGTCAGAATTGGGTGGAACTCTTGGGGTGCATTTACAGTTACCCATCCAGTTTACTGTGTTGGTAGAGGGCCCATGATGTGCTCTGGTAATAGAAAGCTGAAACTGTTCATAAGGCATGGCATTTTTAGAATAACAAATCTGTCCCTCAAGTAGGAACTGGTAATGTTACATACTAGGTTAGGGTTTAGATTGAGTTCAACAAGAACCATTTCATTTATGCTTGAGTGAATTTTGTAGGTAGGGTTTTAGAAAGCATTGTAGGCATGAGTGTGGGTTTGGGATATTTTGGGAATAGGGTGTTTTATTTATGTGGTAGATAGAAGGATTAGGCAAAACATGCTTTTGGAGTTTTCCAGAAGTAGGCCCTGTTTTACTTTTACTAGTTGCATAGGTAGCATTGGGGGGGGGGGGGTTAAGGTTAGTTCTAAATGCTGGAATGTCATTAGGAGGTAGTGAAGTTTGGGGGGAGTTTAAAGTTATGTAGGTTTTAGGTGTTTCAAAGCAGTCAGCACCTTAAGCAAGAGCATAGTACTGTACTATCGTTACCCTTCAGGTACAATATTTTGCAGGAGTTTTTTGTTGCTACGCATCATAGGTTAGTTTTCAGGAACTAGTTCATGGGGGACTTGGGGGAAAAGAGTACACTTCTATTGTACATTTTTTTCCAGGATGTCTGATTTTTGGTTTTATATTTTGGCTCATTTTTCATAAAATGCTAGTTTTCTGGCAATTAATGTCAAATCATTAAGATTTGGAGTTACATAATTCCTTCAGTAAATTCATGTTATTGCAAGCCTGTTTTATCTTTCTACGCTTGTGATGGCAATATTTGAAATTATTCCTATTGGCATGGTTACAGGTGGCATTGCAGCCCCTTAGGGTTTTTGTGGAGCATTAGCAAGGTAGTGATATAGGAATAATTCTGGAGTTATGGTTTGAAGGTTAACTGAGGATTGGTGAATTAAGGAGGTGATTTTAAGCTAAGGGTTTGTGTGGTCTACTGTGGTTATTTTGGCTGTGGGGAAGGGCTTCTTAGTTAAGTACCTCTGCATGGTTTCAAGTGGCAGTGGGCTTAGTGCTTGGTTATCTAGATAGCTGGTGATAACCCAAGAGTCATTATGAAGCTTTTACTGGTATGGTAGTTGGGTAACTGAGTATTTCACTCATATGCAGTGGGTATGCCAGATTATGAGGTTAAGGTTGGTTACTCTAGCAGTGAAGTGGGATCAGTGATTTGCTTTCAGCTGTTTAGGAAGCTGGCTAATTTTGTTATTTGTGTGATAGGAATTTGAGAGGTGATGGCATGGATACAGTTTGGTTAGGCAGGATGGGGTACACCGAATAATGTTTGGCTTAATGCCTTTTATTGGTGGTTAGATTGCTGGAAGTTTGGTTAGAGAGAGGGGGAACAGCCTTGTTAGGCTGGCGGGTGGAGAAGAGGAGCAGGCTTGCCCTCTTCTGTCCCCCCCTGTGGTGTTGGATGTTCAATTCAATGAGTTGGGCAAGGAAAGTGAGCGGTTGGATGCTGCTTGATAAGTAAATAAGCAAGCACAGGTAAGCTGCTTATTTGGTTGGACATGTAATTCAATATATGGTAGTTGAAGTGAGTGGAGGCATGCTGCTTCAAAAGTAAGTAAGTAGAGATATGGACACTGCTTACTGGTCAGGATGAGTGGGGTCACACTGTCCTACTTTAATGCTACATGAATGTTATCCTCACTTATGTCATGTGTTGATTGTAATTAATAAATATTGGTTAACAATCATGTTTATGGAAGTTTAATAAAGGTAATAAAATGTCATTCGGTGTGATGTGTTTATTGAAAGGGACTGGGACATGTTATATTCGATAGCTTGTACTTTTGTTGATTGAAAGTAGATCCATATTAATATATAAAGAAGCATAAACTTACATACCCACACACACTTGCACGCATGTGCACCACAAAAAAAAAACATTCATTGTCTATGATTATAACATGAGTTTTCCCACAGCAGCTAAAAAAGTAAAGAAAGGAACACCGAAACCATAAGCTCAACTTGTTATTTTTCTACAAGTAATGTAGACTTTTTGATTACTCAGAAGGCCTTGAGTTACAGTGGCAGATAGCATTAGGAATGCGATTGAAATAGATTTTTTTATTTAAGTTGATCTGGTTATTATATTCCTTTCAGCCTTAACTTGGGCCAGAAGCATAAGGATAAATACACCACATATAGACAGTTTAAAATAGTTAGTGAAGGAAAATGTTTTTGGGAAGTTGAAGGAAACAGGAACACACAAGGAAAACTTAGGCAGACATTAGCAGAACATGCAAGTTCCACACAGACAGAGAGTGGAACTGAGAAGTGAACAATGGAAAAGTAAATCAGTGATCCATCGCCATGCTGCCCACAGCTAATGTCACGTATTATTACATCTCACCTCTGTATCTTTGTAACCTGGTTTGTAGTTAGGGATAGCAGAATTGCAGGTCTGTATATTTAAAGAATTTTACAATAAAACAAAAGATATCAGGTAAAACAAGGCAATCAAAAATTCTTCCTGAAAAAGCAACTGGCAGAGTTACTGTGACCCTTTTATTTTTATTTATAAGAAGAGTGTAATGGCTAGATTTAGAGATACATAGCAGCAATATAGAGTCTGAGTAAAATACTGTTTACAAAGCTGCTGTGATTTATTAAAGCTATTTCATGAGTGGATGACATAAGCAATAGACGGCTCAGCTGTTCAGTATTATTTCCATTAGGATTCTGCAGTGCAGGTGTAAATTTATGCCAGTAAAAGTATAATTCATCCATGTTACGTTTGTCTGAGCAAAAGCAGTGGCTCTAAAACTTGACAGGCACTAATAAACTACAAGCTGAAAAGAGATCTCTAGCACTAAGTGAACCTGCTGTTTTCTAATTTCCTGTGATGGTACTGTTTATACATGGGACCGTGGTTTATTTCAGCTCATTCTTTAATATCATCATATACTTAAGAAATGGAACTCACTGAGTAATCTAGCTAACTTTTATCTATGCATACAAAAAGGGAGAATAGTTACTCTCAGTTACCCTCATGTGCAATACAACAAGAAGCAAATTTAAGTGTGTGGCTTTTTCCATTGCTTAAAGAAAAATGACACCTCTTCAAAACTGATACATTATGACTTTTCAAAAATGGCAGTCATGACTGGTATCTCTGGTTATTCCTCCTTGAAGTATTTTTTTTTTTTTGGGGGGGGACTTCTATTGTGAGCTGCCCTTTTCAAAACATTGATACTTGCACTGTTTGCTGGTTTAAGATCATTAAATAGCATTTTCCTTTTTTATTGTTAAATTTTTTGAGAAGATGATTTTCATGTTCTGCATGTGGTGTCTTCATTTTCTGAGTCTGAATTAACGCTCAGAATTTCCAGCCTGAATAATATTTTATGAAGGCACTAATGGAAGCTTTTATTTATAAGCCTAAAATGTACCCATTCTAACTCCAAAGAAGTCTATTAGTTTCAAAGGTTTTAAATTCAGTGACCCTACCACTTCTGCTGCTCAGATTAATTCCAACATGCCAATGTTCCAGATGGGTAATCCTGAAAAATACTTAAACATCCGGACTTAAAGCATGTTATTTCATCTATCCAGAAGTCTTTGACCAGGCTGTTGTCGCCAGCTTGAACTATAAATGCTTCAGTAACAATTACTGTTGGCATGGTGGACACATAAAAGCAAATCTCTGGAAGACTTATTAGGGAGTACAGACGAATATTTTCTTCAGAGAAGAAATTGAATTTAGAGGCTAGGAGCAAGAGGAATAATGTAGTTGTCTATAGTATTTAGAGATCAATGTTTCATGTTTCCATGATTCTTCATCACCAGAAGATGTTTTCCTCTTTTTGGCACAACTCTGCCTCAGATCCTTTGATAATCGTTGAAATGGTATATCATACTAGGAGACCTTCTGTTACTTGTTCCCGTTCTTTTCCAATTTATGCAAAATTTCTTAATAACCAAAATAATATTCTAACTATTCAGATATATTGCAGCCATCTTTCTTCTACCTGGAAAAAGTAATAGCATTGCCTTGTCTTGTATTTATCTTCAAAAATCAGACCATAACAGCATCTTTTAGTTAACACTGTTCAACTTTTGATACCTAAAGGTATTCATTTTAGGATGCAGCACCCTATAGAATCTACCATGTTAAATGTCTTCATGGTATTAATATTACTTGACTGTTTCAATTGGTATTGTCAGGTAATATGCTATGTTCCAAAGGATTCTTTTTTTTGGTGTGTGTGTGTGTGTGAGTGTTGCAGAAAAACAGGCTGCATGTCTATGCTGTTGTTATCTCTCTCTCTCTCTCTCTCTCTCTCTATATATATATATATATATATATAAATATATATAGATAGATATAAGGAGTGTGTGTGTGTGTGTGTGTGTGTGTGTGTGTGTGTGTGTGTGTGTGTGTGTGTGTGTGTGTGTGTGCGTGTACGTACACATGTGTGGAACTTTATTTCTTGGTGGAATCCAGAATGTTTAGAATCTGTAAGCACTGCTGATTTTAAAGCAATGTTCCCCCCATTGTAATGTATTGTTACAGTTTCTGCGTACTTTCGTGGATGCTTTTCATTTTGTTGTGGATATCTTTTGATGAGCTGTTCCTATGTTTTTATGCATGTGGAGACTACAAATCACATTTTGGTATTTCTTTTTTTTTTTATTTTACATTAGACTTTTTTTTTCAACTAAAACTCTGGATGAATAAGACAGAAGAAATTATAGAATGCTTCTCTTATTTACATCCTATCCTATTTACTATTTACCATTGATGTTAATGCAGTTTTGGGGTCTGGTTCATCGTATCACTTTTTTGGCTAGTTTCTTGCTATTAATTACACATAATTTCTTATCTTTGCAGTTTGCTCTGAATGGAAAATTAGAAAATACAGCTGAAGGGAAAATGTCATTTCACTATTTATTTTAAAGTTTTTCACAGGTTTCCTGTCTGTGGGAAATTCATAGATATAGAGAATAGCAGAACTTAAATAAAAAGACTGTATAAGTTTACTGTGGAAGCTAGTATATTTAAGGCTTCATCTGATGTTTTTTATTGTTGTGAAAAATATTACTTTTTGCATGTCTATCCTGCAGTTTTAACTATTCAGGTAATTTTTGCTATTTATTGTTTTTATTCTGTCTTGCTTATTCTATGCTGTTCCTTAATATGTATTCCTTATACAAGGAAAATGTATTTTTATAGGTTCATAGTTAATTTGTAGGTTAGCTGCCCTTGCAGACCATTTAAGCCTAGACAGTGTCCCTTTTTTTTTCTCAAAATAATATATCCCATTTGGTTCTAGATTGGCCTTACCCATCCCATGGTGGATAAATTATATATTACCTCTAATGAGAATAAATGGGATTATACCATAGATAACTGGAGATGACTCGTTTATGGCATAGAGCATTTTGGAGCTACCTCTGTCCATGGAGCAGTCCTGAGGTAAATTTTTTGTTTTCCATTCACAGAGCTGCATTGTGCTTGAATATAGACAGGGATAAACCTTGTTTTATGTGGATAGGAAGTCTGCTCCAAAGCAGTGGTATCTGCTGAGAGATATACCTATCCCTCCAAACCATACTGTTGATGTTGCAGAAGAGGTTTAGATCCCTAGACTGTGTGTTTTTGGTGTAATTTGACTTAATGATATGCAGTAAATCGATCAATAATGAGTTGGTGGATGCCTTGTATGCCAGACAGAGGTCATCTTTTAACAGTCTATAAGAAACTGAATATAGTGACAGGGCTTTGAGTTGTTCCATGTAGAATATGTTGTTTAGCCTTGTATAATTTTAGTAAGGTGTCTTTGATTGTGTTCCAATATGTTGCATGTGTCTGGATAAATACATTTTAAAGGAGGAATTATATTGAAAGACTGACCTAATGAGGGCTGAGGAAGGGTGGGAGTGGCAATGACATTGCTTGATTTAGACACAATCCCTTTGTTTGTAAGCTGTGCAATATAGAAGGAATTTCTTACAACAATAGATGCATGTTGGTCAAAAATTATGTCACTGTCCACATAAGCTCCCAAATTCCAAACAACTGGGTCAACTCTTAGGGTGTATTGTCAATGTGGTACTTCCCTGAGGTAGATGACTATCCAAAGGATACAATAATGCATTTTTGGCATTACATTTCAGTCCATGATTTTGACACCAGTTGTTTATTTGGGGACAAAACCTTCCTGCAGGATGGCTAAGTCATTTGGGGATTCTATGCTAGCTTGCAGTCATCTGTAAACATTGTCATCTAAAGCCCCTTTGCATTAGCTTTTACATCAGTCACAGCCTCTTCATATTGTTTTTTTTTTTTAGATGCCAAACAGGAGACATCACATCAAAGAACCCTGTGGGACTCCACTCGTGACTGGTCTCTATGTGGAGGTAACTTCCCCTAATTTAATTATCACATCCTACTTGCAAGCCAGTTGGCTATCCAGTGGGTGACAGAGTGGTATATTTCCAGTTTATTTAGCTTTTCTACTATGACTGAGTGAGAAATTGTGTCAAACGCTTTGGCTAGGTTGAGTTCTGAGGTGTGTGCGATTTACCTTCATCTGTTGTTTTGGTGACCTTTCCAAAAAAATAAAAAAACAACACCAGGCTGAGTAAGCATGACTTGCCTTTCATGAATCCAAACTGAGACAGGTACAGTGTGTGGAGGTTTCCTAATGTATGACTGATTAATTGCATGATAGTCCTTACACGGCTTTGCATATGAGGCTGGTCAGACTTATGAGTTTCTAATTACCTGGGTCTGTGGAAAGTCCTCCCTTTTGCAGGGGTATGACTGCAGCTGTTCTCCACTGACTTAGTACAAAACCTGTATGGAGGCTGAGATTGAACAGTGTTGTTAGGTGTATCATTAATCATGCGTCATCCCATTTGAGATGCATCCATGATATTGCCTGGACTCATCAATGTAGTATTTTTAACTTTTGATAGCACTTTTAGGACTTTGTCTTGTGTGATAGCTGGAGGGGAGACATTTTAGGTATATTTTGAGGGACACAATTTAGGTAAGAGAGGTGTAAAGTAAGAGCTAAATGTATCAGCCAGTAGGGTCACTGTATCTTAAGCCTCAGTGTAGGTAACAGTTATCTCAGCACATTGCTGTGTTGAGCTTTTGAGATTATGAACATAATGAAAACAATGTCTTGTGATGGTCTTTGGCTTGGGTAGCTAACTTAGCCTCAGACTTGATTTTGGTGGATTTTATGAAGGACTCTGACATCCATAGTCATAACAATCAAATTAATTTATGTCGATCATATTTTCTTTCTCTGGTCTTGTCTTGATATTACTTTATCCTGGTGAGTCGACTGAACTTGGTTGTTGACTTTTTAAAGCATTAAAAATGGCAAAAAATAAACTTATCTGCTAGGCCAAAAGTGTTTCCTGAAACACAAGGTATGTTTGATATCATGTCTCCTTTTGATTTAGCTCACTTTTTTAGTCAGTAATATTCCTTGAACAAAAGAATTTGCTTTCTAACATTTAGTCAAAAGTCCTAGCCTTAAAGGTTGTACTATGTAACCTAAGACATTTGAAGGCTGAGGAACAAAGATCAGAAATGAATGCTCAAAACCCATGAGTATAAAATTAGAGTATATGAATTAAACTGCAACAGTTTTTGCAGGGAGTGTAAACCTCTCTGCACCCCTGGATGTGTGGGGCAAGGAACAGTATCTGCCAAACTTAAATATACAGATTCCACATCTGAATGATCTTAAAGACATTAGAAATCTCCTACAACAAAATAATTATTGCCAGTGGACATTTAGAAATCGCACCTACCTTTTTTACTGTGTAAATGTGCAATTGTTACAAAATTCCTCAGTGCCTTGTGCTTTGGGCAATTGACGCTGTGGATATTTCATCTCAGATACCTGTGGATATGCTGTCTAGAGTAGACTTATTTTATTTTCCTGTAACTTTCTATGTTATAACCCAATTATTTTATGATGCAGTATTTTGTTCTGATTGGTTGTTATTTACTTTGCATTTGGTCACCCTGACTGATTTGTTATCTTCAGCATTTTGGCGAGTTATTTAGGCTTTACATGAAAATTTAAATTGTCTGACTTTAACAATAACCAGCTGAAGATTTAGCCTTTGATGATGGTTAATGCATTATTTAAGATTTATGTCAGAGAAGTAACCTTATGATCCAGTTAAGAGGGTACCTGAAAAGTAAGGCATCCTTCATGAAGAAATCTTAGCTGAGACAGTATCTTTGAAATGCAAATACTTTCTTCACATAAATGCTAATTCTCTTTCTAGACTTTTAGAAAGTGATACCCTTGAGAACAAATCAGTTGTTATCATAAAAGCCCAGTTATAATAGGTTGATCAGTTTGAGTAATGAAATATTCAAAATGGGCATACACCCCTTTCTTTTATTTAGCTAGATTGATAAAATGGCTTTCCATCAGTCTGTTTGAAAGGCACATATCATATGTCCCAAGACATCTTAGAATTTCTGCCATGATTTCAACTAAGGTTTATTCACAGTGGAATTCTCTTGTAGATACAAATTCTATTCAATATTTTTTGGATTCAATTAATTGAAAAGTTACTAATAAGTCTTCCTGTACACTTTTATATCATCTTTTTTTTTCACTGAACAGGTTATTTCCCAACTTAGGCTAACTAAGTTACCTGGACCTGGTTTCTTTAGTCCTACTTTTTATATAATCTTTCTTTTAAGTTTTACAGAAGATTTATCACATTTGCTGTAAGACTATTGCTTTCTACCATCTACACTAAAATGTGTTGCTCCATTGGTTTAATAAATTATGATACAAAAGTTCCCTCATCTGTTTTTCTGAGCAGATCAAAACAAATTATTTCAAATGTTATTTCTATCCTTTAATAAGAATTTCTAAAAGGTAGACAAATGGATTAATGGCTCAATTTATAACCCTTAATGTTAAAACATCAGCCCCTAAAGAGCTATCATTTTAGCTTATCAATTGATAAACTAATGACTTTTGATGGGGTGGTGTACATGTGTTATGCAATGATTTTAGAAATTTTTAACTTGCCCAAATCGGTTATTAACAGGACCAATATTTTATTTAATAAAACATTCACATTTCTTTAAATTAAAAAGTCAGCGACTTTTATAATAATCTTTTTTGGACAAAAGAAAGTTGTGGTCTACCTCCTTTTTTATAATTTATATATTCAATCACTTTTTCCTTCCTTCAGGATAGTTAGATATTCAGTTATCAAGTGTTTTCAAATATCTCTCTTAGAATTCCAGCTTTTGCTGATGAGTCATTATTTTATTCTACTTCACAAAAACTACAAATCCAGGATCATAAGTGTTACGTGTAACTAACTGTAGGCAAGACTTTTCTATTTTCTTTCAGTGTCAAATATTTATGTTCTTATATTTTTACATTACCTATTAAAAATAAATTCTTATTTTAAATACTCAAATATTGTATTGCCTGGGACCTCAGTGCAACAGAAATAAATTATCTGTTTAAAACAAACATTTTGGTGTTAATAGTTATTAAATATTATTTTACTTTAACTTCTTATTTTTCTAAAGCTGAAAAACTTAAGATGAATGATTTTCCTCAGCAATTTCCCACACTAATTCTGCATTTTAATGATCCCTACATTTGTTTAAACCATTACATTCTGCTCTCTATAAACATCTATGGCCTGCTAAGTCTGTGATTATTTCTGACAATAATTAACTCTTCTTAAAGGTAATGGTTGTTTAAAAGTCCCTGCCATTTTATATAAATTTTTGAATATCTAGAATTTCTTTGTTACAAATTATTAGTTATAATAATGATGAATCAGTAGGATCTTTCATATCACTTGCCCTTTGGATTAAACTACTGAAAACAAATAATATGACCCTGCTATTCGTTGACAAAAATTAATGATTTGATAGAAATGGTTCCTGTAAAAAAAAAAGAAGAAGAAAAAAAAAACAGTAACTGCATTCTTTTAGCATTTGCTAGATTTTTTAAAAGTTGTTTCAATGTATAAAAATGTAGTTGTATAGAGTTCTGCATTCTGTGCTGAGTACATTAAGGGTGCTACATGTTATGATGTGTTCATGTTGGCAACAGGTAAGTTTGTCTACCAATTATTTGGGAGAAACACAAATGGTCATCACCATTTGAGTTGCACCCATTTTCCTAAATGTTAAACTACAGTGAATCAGATATTATAACCTTGCAGAACACATGGTTGAATGGGACATTTGAATACTTTGAACATTGACAATGTGGACTGTTGCCATTTATGAACATAATCATTCACATTCTACCCTGGAAAAGGCCAGGGAAGTAGTCTGCACTACTATAAATGTTACTCTACTGGATGCCCAACAAAACTTTTCTGAAATTGCCCCAGTTACATTCCACTTTTTACAATTTTTGTAATATGTTTAAAATGAAAAAAAATCTATTTCTAAGCTTTATAAATTGTATTTAAATGTTAAAGTAAATGTTACCTTTCTCCATGCAGCAGTTTGGATTCTTATGCCTCTCAGCCTGATTATTGTGCCTGACTGGCAATATATATATATATATATATATATATATATATATATATATATATATATATATATATATGTATATATATAAATATATATATATATATATATATATAGATATGTAGATAGATAGATATAGATATATATGCATATATAGGCAATTGCATTATCTAAATTAATTTATTCTTAGTTTATGATTTGGTATAATATATTCTTTACTTCATAGAAAATTGATTCATTTTTGTTTTAATGGGTTAAATAGCAGTGTTGAGCAAGCTTTCTGTCATGATGCTGATATTGTGCAATATATTCCCAGACTATGGAATAAGTACTACTCCACATAAAACAGCATAATAGTTTGGTTACCATTAAGACTAGGCATGATGATTGCATCGGTAGACACAAATTTACACAATTATAATGAATACATCTGTGTTATTTGGAAGGATAATGCTAATTAAGTGTTTGCTAAAGGTGGCAAGAACTTTTCATTTTTCTACTCAAAAGTGTTTATGCATGATAAAGTCCCTGAGTTCACTTGTTTAGTAACAATCCTTTGATCCTTTGGGTTTGGTATAAAAGCTAAGGTCTTCATCTCAGATGCAAGGTACAGGGTTTGGTTCTGGCCATGGGTTATGCTAGGCCTGAAATGTCCTTGTAGGGCAGTTAGCCTAGTATTCTCCTATGAACTTGCACGCATGTTTTGGAAATTCAAATATGCTTCCTCATTGTATGAATTCATCATAAGAATATGCAGTGAGGAGTGTAGCCAAGATGGCTAACTGAGAACAGCAACTGGTGAAAGCTGTGACTGAAACCTGTTCTCTGACAGAAAATATTATTAAAATATTAACTGGTTAGCTAATTTTATTCACTAATAGTCAGATAAAAGATTTATAGCTTCAAGTTCTTCAAAAGCTGTAACATTTCTGTCAGAATTTCAACTGCTTGATTAAGAGAGAAGAGACTTCAACATGAGTCACTCATGAAATGGTACTCAGGATTCTTGTGTTAAAAAAGACATGTAGTCAATATTATCTAATATGCAGGATGTATTACTTAAATTAGACAAACTGGATACCAAACTAGAAAGTTTCAAAAAAGAGATCAGAAAGAAAATGGAACATTTAGACATTCATATGACACAACAGAGTACACAAATCAACTGCACTGTAGAAACGTTAAATGCTAATAAAGGAAGAATAACTGTAGGTGAGTCTCAGACTGAACTTTTTTCAAATAAAATAAATAAATAAATAAATAAATAAATAAATAAATAACTGGCTCATAGAAAAAAAATCAATGATTTTATAGAATAGACTGAGACAAAATAACATTGGAATTCATGGTATACCTGAAAAGTATGAGCAAGACAATATAATACACTTCTTAACTACCTGGCTGCATAAAACATTAATTCTTCCTGAAACTTTATCTTTTGGACTTGAAAAGGCACATAGATCCCTGAGATCACCTTCTAAGAAGAAAAATGCCCCACTATATTCAATTATAGTTACATTAATATATAGCTTAGAAAAAGATTAAATATTACAAAACAACATTGCCCAGCCCGCCTATCCCTAAAGAGACAGAGTGAGCTGAATTCCTGGAAAACTGCTTCTAAAACTAAAAAACCTAAAAACAAGTAACTTTCATTCTCTGATTGCAAGACTTTTATTTTATGAAACAACTGATTTGCCTTTTAAGTAAAATGTTTGTAGTGGACTTTAAGTTTCTAAACATAAAAGTGACCCCAGTCTAAACTCCGGTCAGTATCTGGTTAAAGTAAATTCCTCATAGTCACGACTACATGGCTCTGCCTGTCTATATTTCAGCCTACTAATATTTTACAGTAACTTATTTACCCAGTTAAATAATTGCTGCAAACGTATTAAAATACCTACCCCACCCTATTAATTAGGTTTAGTGCACAGTCACCCCCATAAGTGTATCATTGATAACCCCACTCAATAACGTTAAATGCTTGATTCCAGATACATTTTCTTAGTCGTCCACTGATAGTTTTCACTCTCAGCCCTGCAGGGGCAAGCAATCCCACTTCATTCACTCCGCTCACTCCACTCCTCTACCCTGCCCCCAATTCCCTCCTGCCCCAACTGTCTCTAACTTTATACATCACAGGACACTCCTTCCAACCTCCTCATAGGCTATAAATCCCCCTGACTTCTTCACATCCCAAACCCATAACAACTAAAACCTTCCTACATCTCATATCATGCATACTCTACTATTAATAACCTCCCTAACCTTCTTTAACCTACTTACTCTCTACCACATCACTTCTCACAACACCACACTACAACTAACCCCAACAAAAACTACAGCATGCATATACCATAACCCATCCCGAAATAGTTACTCAATGAGACACCACCACTTTCAAGACCAAACTGCATTTTAATATACCTAAAATCAAACAATTACACATCTCATATGCATACTCCATACGTAACTACATTTCATATACAATTCAAACCACTATCTTCACATTATTATGCCAAAGTGGAGATATTCATCCAAACCCTGGACCCTCTCCCACCCAACATATTAACAACTCTACATCACTTCCAGTGAAAACACCAAAAGACCTTTGCATCATGACATTAAACACCCGTAGTATCTGCAACAAAGTAGCAGACTTCCATGCATGGCTTACACAGTATACACCTAATATAGTTGTTCTAAAAGAAACCTGTCTCAAACCCCAGATATCTGACTCATAAATACTTCCCTCTGGATAGCAAATATTATGAAAAGCTATACTTCAGAAGAAAGGGGGAGGCCTGGCATTAATATATCGTAACCACTTAAACATAGTACTCCACCCAAAAATCATTCCCACTTTCAATAATATGGAAATCCTATTAGCATCACTATTTTTCAACAACCATAAACAAATATCTACTGCCACCATCTATATTCCTCCAGATTCCAATATCACAACACTGGAAGACTTCCTATCATGGTCTAACCACTACATCTCAAATGAAACCATCATCCTCTGTGACACTAATATAAATTGGCTTAAACTAACACAAAGCAACTCCACAAACTCCATCAATCTGTTCAAATTTACACAAATTATACAAACCCCAACACACACAACAAACAATCACCCTGAATCCACCCTAGACTGGATATTAGTATCCCACCCACAGTACTATTCCAATCCCAACACACTTCCCAATATCCTAAGTGACCACTTACCAGCCCTGATACACAGACCATCAACCTCCACTCCAATCATTCATTCATTCATACAAATATACCAGAAACTAGTCAATTGTAGCCATTCTCACTTTTGCAACCTATTACAAACACTAAACTGGAACCCATTGAAATATCTTCCCTTAGATGACGCAGTACATTATTTCAATACTATCTTCGTAGATACCCTTAACTTCATAGCCCCATAAGAAAAAAGAGAGTTAAGCATAACCATGCTCCTTGGATATTTAAATCAACCAAGCAACTACTGATTAATAGAGACTGAGCATGGCACAAATGGAGAAAATATAAGACCCCACCCAAAGAAACTGCCTTCAAAATACTTAGAAACAAAGCTAAACAGGCCATTAATCAGGACAAAAAGACTTACTTCTCCCAACAAATAAATACCCACAGTAATAATCCCAGACTTTTCTGGAAATCTGTTAACTCATTACTAAATTCTGGGAGCAGCCAAAACTCATCTCCATTTCCAGACAAAAGCCCAGTTGAAATCAGTGAAATATTTAATAAACACTTTATTGATATTATCCTTACATTAGTAAATGCAGGATATACCCCAACCCCCATTAACCCATTCATCATACCTCAAAGCAATATCAGCTCCATACCATCTTTTAACTTCCAACCTGTAGCAACCTCTCAAATATAAACATTGCTTGGCAAATTGAAACCAGGCTCCTTATCCGCTGATAATCCTCCCCCAGAATACCTCAAAATTAGTGCTAAGGCAATATGTTTCCCAGTAAGTATCCTTACAAACCAATCACTTGCAGAACACGCAGTCCCCCAGCTCTGGAAAAAATCAATAATCACCCCACTTCATAAAGGTGGAAACCCTCATGACCTATTTAATTTTAGACCCATTTCCATACTGTCCCCTTTATCTAAAATAATGGAAAAATGCATCCACAAACAACTGGTTGAATATCTAACAAGCAACAACCTATCTCATTCAAAACATGGTTTTCGACCATCCCACAGTACCATTACTGCCCTAGTCTCCTTCACAAATTATATCTATAATGCTCTAGATAGTAACCTGCTTATATCAGTCCTGTTATTGGATCTCTCAAAAGCATTCAACACAGTCTCCCACATCAAACTTATCCAGCAACTCCACTCACTAGGATGCTCTGATGCCACCCTAAACTGGTTCACTAGTTACTTGGAAAACCGACAGCAATCTGTAAAATGGCTGAATAACCTCTCAATATTATTATTGACAGCAAACTTAGCTTTGACTTGCATATTAATAACACAATAAAAAATACTCACTTCAAATTAGGCAAACTTTACAGAAACAAGCAATACTTAGACAAATCCATCCAAATAAAACTTTCAAAACGTCTTTTCCTTCCAACCTTACAATATGGGTCTCCTATCTTCACCAATCTCCACAACTCTTTGCAACACAAACTACAGTCCTGTTATTATATTGTTGTAAAATTCACATCAGCCCAACCAAATTGCACCCACCATTGCCAGGCCACTAAAGAACTAAACTGGCTAGAATTTGGACATTACCTACATTACACACAACTTACCTTTGCCCATAAACTCATTTATAAACCCAAGTGTTGCCCTTCCCTAAAAAATATCATTGAACTTTACATCCCATCCAAAAATCTACGTTCTAACAACAAACACCTACTTAAAGTATCAAAACCTAGTAAAAGAGCAGGTAGCTGCCTCTATTCCCATTCCATAACTAAGCTGTGGAATGCCCTCCCATCATCAGTTACAGAATTAGACAACATAATCTCATTTAAAGAAAAACTAAAACAACATCTCACTGATAACCCCAGCTGCACATGCAACACATAGCCACAGTCTCCTTAATCTAGAAAAACTGTTTCACGTAGCAAATATACTTATGTATATGCTATGCTGTTACACCATACAAATTATCCCTAATTTTTAGTATCATAGTCCACACATCAGTGCAACCATCTTAACACATTTTCTCTTCTCTGTCACTTTCTACTTTTAATACTACCATTAAATATATACCACCTATAACCTACTTATTCCCACTACCTAATGATAAGATTCTAACTTTAACTGTCTTACCTTTAAGTTTAACTCTCCAATTCTATCTTTCCCTTTTCCTACCCCCCAAAAAAGCTGTATTGTTAAATATTTCAAGCTGTATAATTTTCCTATATGCTAATGTTCCATTGTTA
The DNA here is from genome assembly GCF_019279795.1 of Protopterus annectens. Lineage (NCBI taxonomy): Eukaryota > Metazoa > Chordata > Ceratodontiformes > Protopteridae > Protopterus > Protopterus annectens. Next base: position 1,663,995,034 of record NC_056739.1, read on the forward strand.
CTGTATTGTGCCTTTTTACAACATATTTTCTGTTTAGATAGTTTTCTGTATTATTTCACTTGCTTTATAATTATAATTTTGTTTCCTTACAAATTCATATAATGATTTTCATGTAACGTGGAGCTTTTCTCCCCGGGCCTCCACTGAAAATGGGTCTCAAGCCCAGTAGACTTTCCCGGTCAATAAATGTCAATAAATAAATAAATAATAAATAAATATGCATTTATATTCTAAGCTAAAACATTTTTCATGATGAGAAACATAAATGGTTTTATTGTTTTACTATATTTACAGTGAAAGACTTAATATAACACGTAAGTGTGTTTCTAAATGTTAAACAAATAGTTGCTGTAAGAGAATGTCGTTAAATTATAAGCAATAGAACTGGCAACTTTAAGGCTATATAAGTTAAGAGTTTTATTTTATTTGTTCAGCTTTGCTTAGTAAGTGCATAGCTCTGTTAACTGAATGTCAGATCTAAGTAATGTGCTAATTAGAAGTGTTAAAGTAATGGTGATTTTGTTTTCTTTGTTCATGTGTAACACATTCCTTTCATAGGTTATTTATGAAATAACTGACACTTAGAGAATGCTTGAGAATAAAAGAATGTCCAATTTCTGCCAGAATGCTGGATTATTCCCACCTTTAGCTGTCTTGAAGAAAATCTAAGTCAAAGTTCATCACTGTGAAAAAAAATAACCTTTTCTTACTTGTTTTTCAAGTATATTTGAGAAATCTATTCAAAATTGCTCCTTTGTTATTTTCTTAGAAGTGAAGAATCAGAAAGACAAAAGCTATAGTAATGTTATATACTGAGATGTTTTAACATATGATTTTTATTTATTTATTTATTTATTACATTTGTTAACCAGGAAATGTGCGACTGGGCCAGGAGCCTGTTTTCAGTGCAGTCCCGGGGAGAAAAGCTCCAAAACAGTAACAATACTAACAATAATAATTATTAAACAAAACACACACAAAATATGAATTGAAATAACAGTGTGCACATATGTATACAGTGAAACATTAAGAGAGACACCAACACCGTTGCAACTGCATGTACAGTTATAAGAAATGGTTCATATGAACCCATGTCCAACAGTGCAGCAGAATAAAGTTGTGATATATAAGCAATTCAGCACAGAGATGAAGGGAAAAATTGGGGAGGCTTGAAGCAGAAGGATAAGGGGCAAAGTTAGGAGGAGTCAATGTAGTAAGGGTGCTAGGAAGAGTTAGCCTGGAGTATGGCAGGAGCAAAGCCAATGACTAGCTTGGTAGTTTTTAGGTGTCGTTTGAACTCATGATAGTGAGGATTTTTTGTGATGGGCTGAGAAAGAGTGTTCCAAAATTTGGAAATTTTTTTTAAGAATAGAGGGAGTTGCCATGACAGTTGTGGGAGTGGGTAACCTTTAGCATTAGTTTGTCAGAGGATCTGAAATTCCTGAGATTATTACTAGGTTGGACTAGGTTAGAAAGAGCAGGGCAGTTACTGGGTTGGTGGACTATTTTGTGGACCATGGTAAGTTGATTGAGAGATAAAAGGTTAGGGAGTGCTAGCCATTTAAGCTGGGAGGGAACAGTGCAATGGTAATTCCTGCTGATTACTGGCAAACTTAGCAATTTTGTTGTAACAAGACTCTAGTTTATTGAGGTAATGTGTTTTGCAGGTTTGAGAATATATGAGATCCATAGAGGAGGCTAGAAAGCAGGTTTGACTGAGCAGTAGCCATCCTGGTGCTTTGCATAAGGTATGGTTTGGCCCTATAGAGGGTGCCAAGTTTGATGTCAACTTTTTAGATTTTCAGAGAAACTTGTTTATCAAATTTTAGATTATCATCTATAATGACACCTATAATTTTAGTCTGGTTTGTGGGTTCTATCTTGGTTCTGTTTGAGAAATGTAAGAGGGGACTGGCATGGTTTGGATTTTTTGTTTCTGAAGACTATTATGTTAGTTTTGTTTGGGTTTAGTATGAGTTGATGGTCAGAGAGGTATTTTTCAATGTCCTGAAAAGAAGTTTGGATTTTAATTTGAAGTTCATGGGGTGAGGGGACTGAGCACGTAAGTGTAGCATAATCTGCGTACTGGACAATGGAGGCTAGTTGAGTTGCAGAGCTGAGGTTGTTCATAAATATGCTAAAGAGGAGAGGACCAAATATGGAACCTTGGGGCACACCAACTGAGATGGGGAGTAGGGGGGAAAGACTGGTCTCCCATTTAGTAGCCTGGTGTTGATTTGGAAAGATAGCTGTGGAACCAGGATAGGGAATACAAACTGAGGCCATAAGATGAGAGTTTGTTAGAAGTAGTTGGTGGGGAATAGTGTCAAAGGCTTTGGACATATCAAGAAAGATAGAACAGAGAAGCTGACCTTCATTTAGGAGACGATGAATGGTGTTAGTGAAAGTTATTAGGGCAGTGCTAGTACTATATTTAGGTCTAAAGCCATGTTGTGAACTGGATAATAGGTTCTGACTAAGGAAGTGGTTAAGTAGCTGATTGTGGATGCATTTTTCTAAGATTTCTGCAAGGTAGAAAGGATGGCTATGGGATTGATATTGGTTAGTTCTTTAAAGGGTCCACTTTTGTTTAGGGGAATGATGTGTGATATTTTCCCAAGAACTGGGATGTAATGTTCAGCAATAGAATAATTAATCAAGATAAATATGGGATAGACAATAGAATGAGTGACAATTTTTAGAATTTCATTAGGAAGTAGGTCAGCTGCAAGACAACAGGGTTTTAGCTTGGTTAGGAGAGTTTTTATGTAACTAGTTTGAAAGGAAGTAAAAGTGAGGGTGTTGGGACTATCTGGAGTAGAAGTGGGAAGAGAAAGTGATTAGGCTGGCTACCTAGCAGGGAGGTTATAGTATCTGTAAAGTGAGAGTTGATTTGAGTTGCAATAGGGCCAGAGTTGTTTGAGATGACTGGGGCAGGGGTTGGGGTTTGACTGGGGCTGAGGAGACAGTTAATGCTTAGCCAGAATAGCAGTTTGGTGCCATTGCAGTAGCTGATGGTTGACCATATCGAAAGCTTCTGAGAGACCTAGGAAGAGTGCTGAAGATAGTTTTTATTGTTATGATGAAGATTGATGACATTAGAGAAAGATAGAAGAGCTGTGGTGGTACTGTGGAATTGCCTAAAGCCATGCTGAGAGTCAGTGAGCTTTCCATTTTGAATAAGAAAGGGCATGATTTGATTGTGTATGCATCTTTCCATGATTTTAGCTAGTGGTGAAAGAATGGTTATAGGTCTAAAATTAGATAATTCTGTGGAACTTCCTCCTTTATGGAGAGGTATAACATGTGATATTTTCCATATTGATGGTATGGATCCTTCTGAGATGGATCTGTTGATCAGAAAAGAAATGGGAAGTGCTATGACATCAGCTGCTTTTTGAAGATATTCAGCTGGGAGGTGGTCAGCAGCTAGTGTAGTAGGTTTTAGCTTTTTGAGTAAGGTATGGATCAGGTTGGTAGGTACATTTTGAAAGGTAAACAGTACCAAAATGAGGATCCTTGTCAGCAGAAACCACACAAGAAAAGCCTTAACGCGTTTATTTAAAATATCCAACAGAGCGTTTTCGCCACAGTAAACCGTGGCTTCTTCAGAGGCAATAAAAATCAAACATAAAACAATCCTAATTTTGAAAAGTAAAGGTGGGTTGTGTGCTGGGTGGTTCAGGGCTAGATGTGCCAGATCTGGTGTTTGTCCAATGGAGTGAGATGTGTAGCTAGAGAGTGGATAGTTTCAGTAAAGAAGGAGTTGAAGCTGTTTGCAATTTCAACAGGGGATTTATCAAGGGCAGCTGATGGGGTAGGAGTTGCGGAACGGCCTGGGTGGAGAAGACTGTTAATACCAGCCCAGAACTTTTGAGGTTTTAGCTGATATTTTTGTTATAGGAGGGTATAGGGATTTATTTTGTTTAGAATGACAGATTTTTGGTCTGGTTCCTTAGCTGTTGGTATCTTACTTGATTTATATCTATATATATTATCTATGATATGATATAATATCTATATCAATATATATATTGATTTTGGGTTGGGAGGGTGGCCTAAAGGTTAAGGTGTTTGCCTTACAAATACACGGTGCAGGGTTCAAGTCTCACAAGGGATAAATGGCTATGCTTAAAATAGCTCACAAGGGCAGTTAACCTAGTACTAATCTATGAACCTAAGAAAATCCATGAACCTAAGAATATATGCAAACACAAAGACACTCCTGGGGAAGGCTGGCACAGGTTCACTAGCAATGCCCCCTTCTGCCCAGATGATACAGTACTACCAGCTGCCACCAACCACTTTTACTTATCAGTTACTATAAGGTCCTTTCCAAAGAGTGACCAATTCTACTGTGTAATGTTACTGTAATCCAAATAGTAAGTGTGACCAAGACTTTTAAGGCTATTTAAAAGTGGCCTGTACAGTGTCACCAAATATCTCTAAACAAACCAGCCATAATTAAAAGGTTTAAATATATTTTATAATAAATAATAAAAGAACAAGACAAGACTCAATAACTCAATACAATGATAACAGAGTTCAGAATCACAGGAAGTATTTCACATAAATACAGAAACCATCTAAACTAATTTTACTAAATTCATATCTATCTTTAAGAGAAATCACTGTAATCTAAGACTTACTTACAGAGCAAAGCAAATGCAGATGAGAAGTGCTGAAGATGGATGTTTCAAGTCCAAAGACAAATACAAAATGCACATACTCACTCTCTGAGATAGTTTTTAAATTACTATCAAACATTACTGCTGGGTTATCTCAGATTACATCATTCTTTGCCACTTCTGCCTTCAGTTCCCAGGCTATCAGAAACTTGAAAATTTAGCACATCTGTGCCAATGATACTTTTCTCTCAGAAGTTTGCCTAGAACTGGAAGTCATAAAACAAACACTTTTACATTTGAAACCTGCAATTATTTCTGTTTCCAGACAAAAGAAAGGACTCCTAGCTGTAGACATTCTGTCTCCTAGCTGAGATAAACACCATCATAAAACTCTTTGCTTTTCTTCAGGGTTTGCAAGTTAACTCTGAATGCTCCAGCCTTTACCATCAAAACATGCATTTGCATAGGCATATAGTTTATGCACATTTCTACTCTTTTCCAGCAGGGTACACTGTGGCTACATTCTTCAAGCTCAGTACAGACATACAGTTCAACACACACAGTCTTCTGCACCAGTAGTTTAATATAGACATAACATATAGTTTTCTTACATTTGTAAGACAAGCATACAATTCAGTTTACTATTCACAAATTGCATAGAATTATTTACAAAATTCCAGCTAGCTGGGCTGGCAGCCTTCACACATATGTTAAATTAATAAAAAAAAAATCTTAAAAAAAGAAGATGCAATTAATAATTTCCTTTGATTGGTCTCAGTATTCTCTTTTGTGATTTACTAGGTCTAACTGCTTCTAAGAGCTGCTTAATTGGGTCTATGTTATAACATTGAATGATCAAAAGATTGAACGCTGTTATATCAACCACAAAAGAATGAAAACAAAAAAGAACAAACAGCCAGAACAGTGGATTTTTTCCCAGGGAAAAAAATGTGCTGTTCCCAAAAAAAAAAAAAAACACACTAAACACTATTTTAAGTGGAGGGCTTTGCCTCAACCACCCCCCATATGGGGGGCTGTGCCCCCTACACCCCCTACTTAAATATACCAACTCTGAGATTGCACTACAGTGCCAAAAACGGCAAAGTGACAGAAGCGGCCAAGCGACTTCTTTCCCAGGGAAAGAATTTGCTTAAACGCCACTTCATCATTTTGCGTTTTTGACATTTACAGTTCAACGAAGATGCATTTGACATAATGCATCTTTGTTCTTCTGACAGGAACCCTGCTTAATTAGGGTTGCAGCTACTTTTATTAAATAATATATTCCTATATTGTGGGGAAATACAATGTCATATCTGGTTTTGCACTTTTTAAATTTTATTAGAAAATATTTTAAGGATTTTAAGTTCAATGAAAAATATAACTCAGTTTTACAATTGGAAGTTGTCTTGGTTATCTCTGTTTAGTATTACATTTTTCCTATTAACTCTCTCACCCCTATAATGCCTTATTGTATACTTACAGTTAACACCCATATCTCCTTAAGCTGTCTAGATCTTCTTTGAATCTGGCTTCTTTAACTAAATGACTTACCAGTTAATAATAGGCAATATTACAAAGGGTAAGGATTTATTAACAGAATGATACAAAGATTGTTAATATAGGATGTCCTCAGTGGAGAAATAAATCACTGTTTGCCACTTACTATTCAAATGTTCATATTTATGATCATACTTTACATAGCTGAGAGACCTAAATGCTATTGAGGGGTATGATATGAAAAACTATGGTGAGAAACAGGAAACTTCATTGCCTATGTCTGTTTATATTATACTGTATTTGAGATGTTATTATTTGTTTGTTAGCTATTATGAAATACATTTCAAAAACCAAGTGTCTTACAAACTGATGCATGGTATCAGGTGAAATCTTAAATGTTGTAAAATAAAACTGTCTTTGATATTTGCACTTTAAGATGCACATCTTGACAGAAATCCAGCATTACTTATATCACCAATTATGCAATTAGGCATATGTTGTCATATTTTGGTAAATATCTAAATAAACATGTAATCAGAGAAGAATTTGTTAGTGTCATGTGAAGGCTTGTGTCTGGTTATCTAATGTTTTGCAACAATATACATCTATATTATGCATTTTCCAAGACATGACAATTTGTGAACGTTTAGCAAAAATATAACAATGAGTTTGTGTGAATTAATAACATACTATAGTATTTCCAGAAAACTATGTATGTGCTGACAATTATCATCACAAAAAACACTTCTTCATAACATTCTTATTTGTACAATTTTAATAGCTTTTATTGCTCACAAAATATTTACATTTGTTTATCGTATGCTTTTCAAGTTACTTTTAAAGAAACTACTCAGAAATGCATGGATATATAGGCTGCAAGAAGTGTCAAATTCCATCCTACAGAAGTGTTACTCAGTTAAAGATCTTATGCAATACAATGATTGATCCTTTTTCTCATTTCCATATGTGTTTTATTTCATTTTTATTGTCTGCATATTTTGCTAGTTGTCTGGATACTGTTTAAAAATATTAAGAAAAGTTACTTCAGAAAAAAATGCTGTTTCTAACATCAATGCCATATACAAGAAAATAATTTTTATCTTTCTGCCTTTTACTTGTCTTACATTTTGTAAGAAACTACACCAAGGTAAAAATGAGATAAAGCATGATGACATTTACTGACACTAGCAATGCTCTTGTTACAAGTGCCACTTTGAATAGCATAATACAAAATTGATATCAATAAAGCAATTTTTACTGCATAAGGTTTGCCATTGTATGAATGGACTATATTCCACTTGCCATCAGTTACAAATTTTGTTGATATCTGTGTTGCTCTTTGTTGTTTCACCTCATTGTTTGACATGTTTTGTGGGTTAAAGTTTGGTGTGCTATCACTCGATAAATCCAGCTAATAAATACATACATAAATAAAACACAGTAATAGTCATAGTGCTGCAAAGTCCTTGGCTTCAGTGATGACATGACATCAAGCCCATTAACATGACTCTGAATTAATCCTGTTATGGTGTTTATCTTTCCTTTCCACAATCAGCTGTGCTGTGGAAGGTCACATGTCCCTTTACAGATGTACACAATATGGCATCAGATTATGTAATTGCACTCACATGTGTAAACCAAAAAACAAAAGTCATATTAAAATATCCAACATTCATAATAAGCATTTGGATTTAGCTTTTTGATCATGGGATTAGTTTGCAACGCTACAAGACAATTACTTCAGAAGGAGTTCTCCAGTGCACTACTGCAAAGAAAAGCTGCCCACCAGTACCTATTCTTGATGTCCCTGTACTAGAACTAAATATAGGCTATAGTGGCACAGGTCTGCTTGAGAGAGAACTGACTAATGAGCAGACCAGTCCAACTCTAAAAATGCATTGCAATTAAGACAGTGTTTGCATACCTATGCAGAACAGGAGACAAACAATTTATGCAACTGTATGAATGTTACACATGTGGATAGGGCTGCTTATAAATTACATTGGCACCTCTGTATAGCCTCAATAAATGGGATACATATTCAACAGAATGAAATAAAACTAGTACTAATAAAGCCATTTTTACTGCAAAAGGTTTTTCATTGTATGAATGGACTACATTCCACTTTCCATTAGTTGCAACGTTTGCTAGTATCTGTGTTGCTTTTGATTGTTTGATCTCATTTTTTGACATGGCTTGTAACTTAAAGTTTGGTGAGGTATCCCTCCACAAATCCAGCTAATAAATACACACATAAATAATACACAATCATGACCACAGTGCTACAAGTTCCTTGGCTTCACTGATGACACAACACCATGCTCATTAACATAACTCTGAACTAATCTTATGATCTTTTCCTTTCTACAATCAGCTATGCTGTGGAAGGCCCAGGCCCCTTCATAGATGCATTCAATATGGCATCAAATGATATGATTAGACTTACACGTGGAAAAAGAAAAAAGTCATAAAAATGTCCAACATTCATATTAAGCATAGGGGTTTAGCTTTTTGACCATGGGGTTAGTCTGCAATGCTTCAAAACAATGATTTCAGAAGGAATTTTCCAGTGCACTACTGCATAAAAAGCTGTCCATCAGTACCTATTCTTTTTTATTTTTATTTGGTTTTAAAACAATAGCTAAACAAATCAATTATAAAACAAACAAATCAATATTTTCATAGGTCCACAGATGATCAATACATCAATTGTATATATATCAACAACTACTAATAGTCTTCAAGCAAATCTAAGGCAAAATTTATATGAATGTGTAATATTAGAATTTCTCATTTTTATAGTATGCAATTCAATACTGCAAACAATTTTTGCCATACTAATGAATACAACACTAGCGAGCTTGCTTTACTTTTCTAATTTTTAGGAATTACTTTTCTGACAGTAGCAGGAATAGACCAAAGAAGAGGAAATTGGGTTTTTGGAATTATCTCAGGAATCGGAGCATTAAACAAAACTAAAGATTTAGAAATATTACATCTATCTGACCATAGAGCTTGAATGAAGTTATTAATTCCTTTCCAAATAGGGGAGATGACTTCACATTCATATACCATATGTGCCCAGTCAGCTATTACTTCTGAATCACATATCCAGCATTTAATTCTATTTGATTTATACATAATTTTAATTTTGTTAGGAGTGACACAAGCTATATAAAAAATTTCCAAATGAAAGTTTTCCAATATAATAAAGATGTGGTTTCATCTGTTCATTTTAGTATTATTTTCTTGTATTCTTCAGAGAAGTATTCATTATTAATTTTTGAGGGATAATTCCAATAGGAATTGGATAAATATGTGAAATTTAAGTTAAGAATTTTATAAAATTAAGACAAATATGATTTATTTTTCATAGCATTATTATTATTTGTTATAAATTCCAATTATTTGGAGAACAATTTATTATCTAGTTTAAATATCTTATTTACCTCTGTGTTCACAAAGTTTCTAAATATTGGCAAAGTTAACCAATTCTCAGAATCTTGATTGCATTTAGACCTTAAATTTTCAACAGTATATATTAATCAGTACCATTTAAAAATTTGAAGCCAATAAATGAATTAGTTTGTTGTTTCAATAATAGAATTTTGTTGAAGTTATGAATTTCTAAGTAGTCATTTGTACATGCAAATAGAAACATACAAAACATTAAGTCTTTAATACAATGGTTAGAATATGTGAACTTTGGAAAAAAAGAAATGTTATTTAAATAGGGAATTTGAAAAGAGGGTGGAATTCCTTTTACTCAAGCATTTTTAGTAACAAGATAAAACTATGAAGGGACTATTTTTATGACTGACTATGATACATTTATTTTTTACTAATAATATTTCTTGATGTGCTTGCTTCCATTTTGAATCATATGATGACTTATTCCACAGTGATATAAATGTTACAGTTGTTGGAAGTAGCACATAATTGAATATGGGGGAATTCTATTCCACCATTATCCCTATTGTTTTTTGTGCCGGCCAAAGGAACTTTTGCTTTAATGGCATGCCAAAAAATTTAAATAGAATAATATTAATCTTCTTCATCAATTTGTTTTGGTGGAGACAGTACCAAAGACTGTAAGACAAACAATATTTTAGGGAGAATTGCCATCTTATTAAGCATTAATCCTTATTCCACAGCAAAGAAGAATTAGTTCCAATTTGTGATTCAACATTAAATTTTATCAACAACCTGTTGAAAGTTTGTTTTTATCATTTCTTTCCCATTAGCCATAATGGTTATCCCAAGGTATTTCATTTGATTGCTATTCCAATTGAATTTAGAATAGTTTCGTATGATTTTAAACATTTTTATTAATTAATAATGTGCTTGTTTTATTAAAATTAAATCTTAAATTTCCGATTTTTTTCAAACAGACTCATAGAACAAATTATATATTCTAGTGAATTTTCTATATTTCCTATTGCTAATAAAACATCATCAGCAAAGAGATGAATCTTAAGTCCAAAATCTTCTTTTATGTTGATACCTTTAATGTTCTTATTGGATCTAATACTATTAGCAAAGGATTCTATAGCTTACACAAAAGTAGCAGTGGTAATGGGCAGCCTTGTTTTGTCCCTTTTTGCAATTTAAAGACATTAGAAAGAAAAAAAACTACTTTAACATAAGCACAAGAGTTATTGCATAACTTAGAAATTAATGCAATTAGCTCAGGTGAGAAATTACACACTTTAAGAGTTTTAAACAGTTATGACCAATTAACTCATTCTCATCTAAAACAAGATTGATGACAGAAAGTTATTTTTTATTTTTATTTGTATAGTCTATTAATGTATGTATTCTTATTATGTTATCCTGTACTTGCCTATTTAAAATATACCCAGGTGAATCATTTTAATTAGTTTAGGTATAACAGATTAATTATGTTAGCTAAAATGGACACGAACATCTTATTGTCCACTTTTAAAAGTGAATTGTGTCTGTCATATGAACACTTTTTAGGATCCCTGTCTTGCATTAAATAGATTATATACAGGAATAATTCCATGATGGGGGGACTTCAGCAGTTGTTATTCCTCTATAGACCTTGTCTAAGATTTTAACTGCATCATCCGGGAATATTTCATATAGTTCTGGTATAAGACTATTTAAATAAACCAGGTGCCATATGATATTTTAACTTTATTATTTGATATTTTATTTCTTTTAAAGTCAATGGTCTATACATTTTTTATTTGGTCACTTATTTTATTATTTATATTTTCTCTTAGAAATGTTTTGACTATATCATCATTATCTAAGTTATTCTATTACTTATATTTTCATAAAACATGTTTATAACATAGCATGTCTTCCCTGGGTATTATTGCATGTCAAGTATACTAAAAGTAGTAAACTACTGAACCATATTACAAACCCAGAATACAACCTAACATGCCTCTTTAGTGTCATTTGTCACATCTTGTATTATATTTAATAGTACATAACCCAATTATGCCAAGATATCAGAAAGTGTCCCACCTAACATAGGTTTCAGCAGAATAATGATTAACTTTTAATAAAATTAATAGTTTAACCTTTTAAACTCTAAACGAAAATACTTGGCTTTAATTTCATATATAGCCAACTAAATCAAACTAAGATTTTAAAAAGGGAACTAGTGAACATTTGAAGTAGGGAAATAGATAAATGATTTACCTTGCAAAAATTAATATTCAACACCTTTTCACATAAGTATTCAAGCACTTCTTTAAGTTAATAAGAATTCATAATCATGAAATGCATTGACTTCCATTTGTACTTCATTTTTTACTATTTTTGTCTTTTGTTAAACAGCCATCTCTTGTTGCATTTATCTTCAAAGAAATTCATAGTTTCCAGTCCATTTCTTCTATTTTTCTTGTTGCATTTCTCTTCAAAGATATTGATAGTTTCCAGTCCATTTCTTCTAGGATTAGATTTTTCTATATAAAGTCCATTGCGTCTTCCAAAATGTTAAAAAAATTCTTTCCTCCTGGAAGGTGAATCCTTACTTTGCTGGAAACAGGATTCATGCTTTAATATTGTTTTTCCTTCAGCTTTTAACAAGTGGCACATGTTTTTCTCTTTAACATCACTAATGTCAGAGGGTAATTGGCAAACTTATAGTATTTTCTTTAATTTAATTTATCTTTTAAGACTAAATCCTTATATTGACTTGAGAAAAATCTTATGATCACTGACCTTGGTGAAGGTGTTTTTTTTTTTCAAGATGAGTTAGAAAATGATCTATGTGTCCTTTCAATGCCAAAGGAAAATGCTTCAGGCAGGTTCAAAGTTTTAGGCAGCCATGTATTAGGGAATTGAAACACACTCTCTCTTCTTTTTCAGGTATCCCATAAATGCTGATGTTACTACTTCTAGATCTGTTCTCAAAGTCTTCTATTTTTTCCTGGAATAAGTTATTTTGTTTCAGAAGAAATTCAGTGTTATTCTCATTTTCAAGTAATCCATCAAAATTAGAAACTGCCTCTTCTATACTCAAGATTTTGATGACTGTTGTTTAAGAGATTCACTCAGCACTTCAACTTGTTTTTTTATATATTCTCCTTTACAATTGTCCATTTTGCTCTCTAATTTATCTGTCTTTACAGATAACTCCCTAAAGTTAAATAGTATAGCCTGTATGTCTTTTTTCATACTATTGTCCTATACACTGGGCTTAGAGTGACTCACTCTGAAACAATTAGTTCTTTCTAGTTATCTTGACAGGAAAAAGAAATTTAAAAATTATTTTTTGTAGTAAATCAGCAGATGTTTGACTATAAATATATCACATTTTGAAACATTCTATTTGAGGTTTTTAGTAAAAATCCTGTCAGAGATGTTAAAATGAAGCAGAGCTAAAATAGTGCTGTTAATTGCTCACTATCTTGGCTACTCCCTCCATCAGTACCTATTCCTGATGTCCCTGTATTAGAACTAAATATAGGTTATAGTGGCACAGGTCTGCTTGAGAGAGAACTGACTAATGAGACCAGTCCAACTCTAAAAATGCACTGTAATTAAGACAGTATTGACATACCTATGCAAAACAGGAGACAATTTATGTCACTGTATGACTACCAGAGATGTGGCGATGGGTGTTTATAAATCACATTGGCACCTCTGTACATCATCAGTAAAGGTGATATACATTCAGTAACATGATAGTGCAATAAATCCTGCACAGGATTCATATAAGATCATAGGTTTTTATGGCAGTACACCTGGATTTCTTGCAGTTCACATACAGCAGTCACAGGGGAATCCTGAAAATTTGGATCAAACTAACTGGTGCTATATAAATATCCAGTTCATTGTTTCTATAAAAATCACAACTACTGCAGATAGGCATATGAGAAATATTTTGATTCATTAACATGAAGACAGAAAAGTTGATAGAAAATAGTAAATGAAAGTTAACCACTACAATTACTAGGAACAGACATGAGAAACGGTTTGATTCAATAATATGAAGATAGAAAAGTTGATGGAAAAGAGTAACTGAAAGATAACCACCAGAGTACTTATTAGGCTGTCAAGTTGTAAGAAATAAGAGTTATTTTTACGGAAGGTCATCAAGCATGTTTTTTCTATTTATGCTCATTACACTGCGGTGGTAATTACAGGAAGGACCACAAACTCAGTTTGATTTAACGGTTTAAATTACCTTGACCACATTACATACAGGAATTTTTTTTCAAATTGCTGCATAATCTAATACTAAAAAAAACATATTATATAGGATTACAGGATCATAAGTGATTATTAGGCTATCAACCTGGAGATCATTTTAAGCCTAGCCATTTCAACCCAAATACCATAGATGTGCTAGTCAATACCCAGGATTGCATTTAGTGATGACTACCCTTGTTCAGGAGGGTTTTGAGGGCTATCTCTAGTAAGAATTTAAGGTGCCGCATCCACTTATCCAGGTTCCTCTTGAACAGTGTCAAGAGGGGCTCTGTTTCACATGAATTGGTAGCTTGTTCCAAAGATGTGGAGAAAAAGCTGTCCCTCCAGCACATCCTATTTAAGTCACAGGCCATATTTAAGTACCTGGAATGTGTAGCCCTAGACCAATTTGATAAGTTCATTAGGTTTGGGTCTTAGATTGTTCTGTAGATCAGGCATAAGTCTCCCCTAAGAAGTCTATATGATACAGAGTATAGTGACAGGGATTTTAGTCAGTCCATGTAAGGCATATGATGGAGGCCCTTGATCTTCTTTGTAAATACCTCGGAGCTCTCTCTAATGGCTGTGAAAATGACTATAGCAAAATCTGTATAATTTTATAAAATATTCCCTCAGACTCTAAAATTGCTTTTGCCTCGGGCAACATCTTACAGAAAAGTTCTGGACACTGTCAAGCAGTGGTGATTTTAAAAGTGATTTATTTATATATTTGTCTTTGTTGATTGGGGAACCAGGCAGGTCCTCAGACATTTTTCGGACTTGACTGAGGTGCTAAGTACATTTATAGTACACTGGACAATACTGTTGAGGCAAGTAGTAAATACTAAGAATGTACATAAACAGAATTAAGCAATATTATGTGCAGCAGCTTTACATCAATACTACTAACCATAGTAATACTGAAGATAATATAATCAATACTGGAGAGCATTATATTGCCCAACTATTTTACTATAATGTAGTAAAAAAACTGTCAAGTAGTTGAACTGGGGGGGGGTATGAAAATTAATTAATGTTTCTAGTAGTGAACAGATATTTTGATAGTTAACAGATGGAGTAGGGAGGGAGATATAAGGAAATAGAGAACTGTACAATCAAGAGGAGATGACTTGGCCATACAATGCATTTCCTACAACCATCTTAGCATTGTTTGAGACTTTATCAATCTTATCTGAAACTTGGGAAGTCATTGTGAATCAAATCCATTGTGAAAGACTGTTTTGATAAAGCTGCCTGAAAAATGCTACCTTTCTTTTATTCTGCTGGATAAATAATTCTACCTTTAGTATTTTTGTGTTTGTTTAACAATGCTCAATTGGTCCAGTCCTTCTGTAGTAGTAGGAGTTGGTCATCTCCGGGCTAGGCAAGAGTTCTTAAGGTCCATTCATTTGAGGCTTATCTGCTCCACAGTAATAGTTCAGTTGTAGGGAGTTGTTCAGCTTGTTAGGCCTTTAGGGTCTCCTACTCCCTCCTGATTGGGTACCCTCTTCCACTTATGGTGGCTCTTCCAAGCTCCACTGAATGGTCCATTATATGCTGCCTCTGAGGAAAGGTATGCTTCCCCATGCTTATTTCACATCAGTTAATGAGATGTAACCAGACAGACATTTCCAGTGACTGTGGTTGTTGTCTGACCATGAGAATATTAGCATGTACTGAGTGGATTAAGATATGTTTGTGGCTGTATGTGCTGCACATAAATCCATACAGCTAACATAGAACTCCATCTCATTGGAGACCAAACTCTGCCTATTGCTGGACATACTTGTATCTTGAACATTCTACCAACATATATGAGATACTACAGATGTGTATTAGGTTTCCATCGTTCACATCCTGAACAAATGATTCACTGTCATGTAGTGGGGGACTTGAAACTGCATGAAGATGTGACCTTCAGCAGCAGAAGGTGACATCACAGCTCCACACATTCTTGGGCCAGTCAACATATGCCCACATCTTAAGAGCAATCTCATCTGGAGATGTTGTCCAGTGCTACACAAACTAGAAGGAATGGCATTCAGTCAGCTGCTAGGTCATGCATTCTGAACAAAGCCAGATCCTTAAGGCCACATGTTCATTTCCTAGCACTAAGTTTGACACACACACATATCTATATCTATATGTATATCTATATGTATATCTATATATCTATATCTATATCTATATATATATATATATATATATATATATATATATATCTATATCTATATCTATATCTATATTTATATCTATATCTATATGTATATCTATATCTATATCTATAATAACTATATCTGTATACACACACACACACACACACACACACACACACACACACACACACACACACACACACACAGTGGGCTCGAGTCTTGACACACAGGTTTATAAGCTAGAACATTTTCGGAAGGGTATGTAGCTGGTCATTATGTGGTAGCAGCATATAACTTCACACTAAAAAAGTACAGCACTGAATACTTAACTGTATGTCGGTTGCCGGGATTCGCCACATAACACAAGCACTTAGGTCACTCCAAAGCAAGTACAAATATGACTCCGTCATTGTCCATGCTGGTGTGAATGACCTGAGACGTACCTCCCTGGATTACATGAAAAGAGACATAGAGGAGCTCTCTGATCATGTGGCCCAGGCCGGTATGACCCTGACCTTGAGTAGCATCTTACCCTCACCAAGAATGATACCACAGTATAAAGACAAAATGATCAATTTCAACAATTGGCTAAAGTATTGGTGTCACTCAAAGGGGATCCAGTGTCTGTCAGCCTGGGATGACATGCTTGACAAGCCACGTTGCTTTGCTAGGGACGGCTTGCACCTGTCACCCCTGGGTTTTCAAATACTGGCCAAGGCTCTTGCCACCCCCATAGTGCCTTTTTTAGGCAAGGCTCAAAAGACAAACCCACCTCCTTAGACAACACAAGGAAAAAGAAACTAAGGGTAATGCTGCTCAACGCCAGAAGTCTAAACTTCAAGATGCAAGCACTCGAGGCTCTCCTCAATATGGAGAATATCGATATCTGCGCAGTAACAGAAACCTGGTTCAAGGCTCCCGAGAGCACCCCAGCACTACCAGTCTATACCTCATACCATGCTTTTCGGCCCCAAAACTTGGATTGAACCACAAGAGGAGGGGGAGTATCCATATTCATCAAAGATACCCATACCTCCAGGCTAGTGGCACTGCACAAAGCATTTGAGGCCATCCATGTGCAACTAACAGTGGGCAAAACTGCCTTCCAGTTTGTAGTCTGCTAAAGACCATACTCCCAAACTCAGGAACCCCACTTGGCTTTCCTGAAGACACTGGAGAATATGAAGGTCTCGCCAAAGACCATTATATTGGGTGACTTTAACTACCCAAACATAGACTGGGAGCACTACTCAAGCCCCAACACCCTAGCCCAACGGTTCCTAGAATTTATAAACTCAAATGCTATGGAACAACTGGTCACCACTCCCACAAGAGGGGAAAACATATTGGACCTGATCATCACCAACATGGGGACTCTGTGTTCCATACCAGAGGTATACCCCTCATTGGTAAGATCTGACCACAAATTAATCACTATGGACATCCATATCTCGTCCCCACCCCCAGCAAAGGCAACCATGGTCAAAAACTTCTCAAAAGCAAACTTCCCACTTCTCAAAACCGAGGTGGAATCCTTCAAAGCCCCAGGGCCAGTGGAAAATACAGCCCAAACCGCAGAATCCTTTACAAGCGCATTCTATGGATACCTACAGGAATGCATGGATCGTGCTATCCCAAATAAAACCAAGACACACTCCTCCAAAGGCAGGAGACCTGTCTGGTGGACCCCAGCCATAAATAAGCTGTACAACAGAAGGATGAAGCTACTACATGATGGAGCAAAATCCATGAAAGGGAAGGCAACTCTGTTCAGTACTAGCAAGAAACTACGATCCCTCATAAAATCATCTAAGGCTAGCTTCGAAAGAAAAATTGCACAAGACGATAAAGATAATCACAAGGCTTTCTTTAGTTATGTCAGAAACCTGGGTGGAAACTCCCAGATATGCTCTGAGTTAGTGCAAAATGACAAAAAATACACTGAACCCACAGACATTGCCAACATCCTGGCAGACAGGTTCAGTGAAAACTTCTCTCACCCCCCCCCAAATGAGCAAATGACTACCCCAACAGAGTGTAGCCTCCCTGACATCACAGATGCACAGGTGAGAGCTGCCCTCTCCAAAGCAAAAAACACAGCATCAATGGGACTGGACGGTGTCCCGGGCTGCATTTTACATGAGCTCCAAGAAGAACTTAACCCTCACTTAAATCACTGTTCAGTCTCAGCCTTACAACAGGATATGTACCCAAAGAATGGCGTACTGCAACAGTGGTCCCACTCCATAAAGGTGGTGCCACAACGGACCCCAGAAACTATCGTCCTATAAACCTAACTAGGCTGGTCTGCAAAGCTATGTAGCGTATCATCATGGAACTCATAAACAAAGACATTGGGAACCTCCAAACACTGGATCCTACCCAATTCGGCTTTGTTAAGGGCAGATCTTGCCTCTTGAACCTGATCAATTTCTTTGAAACAGTCACCAAGGCCATAGACGAAGGGAAGGTAGTCCACACAGCCTACCTTGACCTTGCAAAAGCCTTCGACACAATACCCCACTCGGGCATCATAAATAAGCTCACCAGCTTAAATATTAACCCCTATGTCACAAGATGGGTTGCAAACTGTCTTAGGGATAGAACCCACATGGTCAGAATTGCAGGTGCCATGTCAGACTCTAAACCAGTTACAAGTGGCATCCCACAAGGCTCAGTCCTGGGACCTCTCTTGTTCGGTATATATTTCTCTGAGGTACAGGCTAACACAGGAGGACTATGGCTGACAAAGTTTGCAGATGACTGCAAACTGGGAGGCATAATCGACTCGCCGGCTGACACAAGCATCCTCCAAAAAGGTCTCACAGAGACAGATAACTGGTGCCAGAGCCATGGCCTAAAGCTAAATGCCAAAAAGTGCATAGTCATCCCCTTTGGGAAAAACAAAGTGCCCACAAATTACCACATAGGTGATAATCCATTAAGTACGGAAGAAGTAATCAGGGATTTGGGGACCCAAGTAGATTGCAATCTCTCCTTTGACAATCACATTGCCAAAGTGGTTAGAAAGACATTCTTTATAGCCCACCTTATCACAAAGGGGTTCACATCTAGATCAAGAGAGGTCATTGTGCCCCTCTACTCATTACTCATCAGGCCCATAATTGAATACAATGCCCCATTTGGGATGTACCTTACCCGACACCTGCTACAACTAGAAAGACCCCAAAAGTACCTCACCAAGAGGATCAAGGGACTCAAACAGATGCCCTACGCAGTTAGGCTAAAGAAACTCCAGCTCTACTCAGTTGCTTACCGCCTACTCAGAGGCGATCTGTGCCTGACATATAAAGCCATGACCAACCCAGAATTAATGGACATGCTCCACCTCAAGAAATCCAAATCCATGAGAAGTACATGCTCCAGTGACTTAAACCTCAGCACAGAAATAAATAGAACATGCTGGAGGGACAGATTCATATCCCAGAGGCTCCCCTCACTCTGGAACAAAATCCCAATCCATGTCAGACAGAGCCCCTCAATGACCCTCTTCAAGAAGAATCTTGATCTTTGGATTGGAGATCGTAAATTTACCCCTGGGATCTCTTCTGTGTCACTGCTAGACAGAGGCACGGTAAACTAACCTTAAATGGGCTATCTTCTGTGACCTACTATACAGAGGCACAGTCAACTAATCTAAGAAGGGTGGTGAAAGCCAAACACACTCTGGCTAGGCTTGTAAATGCCCTAGGGCAGATAGCCTAGTATCAACCTACGAACCTATGAACCTATGTAATATAGACTTATATATATATTTCAGGTAATACTGGGTATCTACTGGAATCCTAGCTAATGACACCTACAGGCCATGCTCAATCACCTCCCAAGGAAACCTAAAATAAAATACATGGCTTAAGCAGAAATGTGGTTGTCTGAGTGTCTGAATTGCTGAACTCCTGTGTTAGTTGTCTGGACATTTGCATAAGTTCTCTAGAATACCTGCTTGAGAAGATATTCCATGTGCTGACCATGTCAGTAGTTCTGCACAATATAACAATCGTTTGGTACAAACCTGCTGGTCTGACAGATTCTGAGGTATTACCATTTCTTACACTGCTGTTCAGTCTACATAGGAGTGATATGTTGGCTCTTAATGGCATTGCTTTCATTGGTCTCAATGTTCTCTGATTTTTAAGCCACTTGGAGAAAGAGTACAATATTTGTTTGTGTTACACTTTGCTTTTTCTCTTTGATGGAGTGACCTTGGAAAGAGGCATATGAAATGAGAATAACAAAATAATGAGGGTGAGGGGGAATTGCAGGAGCCTCCCACACTTTTACTTTGTTGTGTTTTTGCTTAAAGTGTACAGTCTTATATGCATGTGTTTCATGCTCATGTGTACTTAAGTTGAGATTTATGAGCAATGTTTGCCAGAAAATTCTAATATGTCACAGTAGTTTTGTGGACCCGTAAGCTGTGGATATGGGCACAGTAATTTTGTGGACTCATTGTGGATCCATATGCTGTGGATATGGGTTCAGTAGTTTTGTGAACTCATAATGAATCCATATGACACTGCTATGATGGTTACTTTGAGCACATACAGTCTTATCATGACCCATCTATATGTACAGAAAATTATTTTTTTATTGTTCTTTTTTACTGTTTTAATGCCAGTACCTAAAAAACTGTGTATTGTTCTACTTTGGTACATTTTGATCTTGCTTGCATGTTTATTTCAATAGTCATCTCCCCATACTTGTTTCAGTTACCAGTGTGTTTAACCCCACTTCTTCCATGTTTTAGTCATGTTTTGTTTTTACATTGACTCTTCTTCTCCCATTCATTTATGGCTTTTCTATACTTGTCTGTATTGCATGTTGTGGCTGTTTGTTGCATGTGGTCTTACCAGTGTGTGTGATATGCCCCATGTAACTTTTTTTTCTGCCATCTTAATTTATTCCCAGTCTATATAAATGGAACCTCATCCTGCAAAAATATAATGCCATCCCTAACTTGTGCACTTTTCCTCTTACTGCTTCATTCTCTTATACTGTTATGTGCACCTCTGCTTGCTGCCTCTGTACCCCCCATTTCTTCACACCTGTCACCATTGCTGTTTAGCATATACCTTCCTTTTAAGCTGCACTATCCATACAAGTCTGTGTTGTGTTATAACCACTGCAGTTTTATTCTTCATGTTTGATGTTGTTATATCACGGAGCCCTGCTTGGTCCAAAAAACATATGTGACTTTTTTCTGTCTTGATTTGTCTGCAAATATATTTGTGTCCATGATTGCCATATATATGCAGTTTTCATGGTAAAGTGCTGTACACAAAACTGCTTCTCACTTTTGGTTTACTTAAAAACATTTCTTTTTTTTATTTAGCTGACTTTTTCGGCTACCTAGAGTTTTGTTTTTTTTTGGAACAGTGTTGCCTTCCTTTTTTTCCTAGACCCATCCATAATGGTCAGCAAACCTCTACAAATCCATATCCCTTATTTTTGTTCTGGTCCTAAACCTCTTCAGCTAAATTCAATAAATATATCAAAGGAAAATATGACTTGTTTTGCTGGCAGGAAAAAAATATTAATTGCCGGATGGGCAGAGAAGAAGAGATTAGGTAACATGAGTGGAATTTGAAAGAATATCTTGGCTAGTTGCAAAAATATTTGAAAAGGATTAAACACAGGAGCTGATCGTGATGAATCATAAGACTCAAAAGTCAGACATTAAGTATGTCATGGGATAGGATAAGTGGCCTGATGAAATGGAGCACAGTCAATGGCACAGTAAGCACATAGGACACAGTTAAGCAAATCATCTTACGGAGGACTTAAAATCCCTTAAATACAAAGAAGAATGCTTATGGTAGCTTACGATAAAGGATGTTAACTGTTTGACAGAAATTTACATAACCTCTCATTTTAATGCTTTACTTGAAGAAAAATATTGGCAATATATCCTACAGATGATAATGCACAAGATAATGTGCCTCTGAACATGTACAGAAATTTACTAACAACATCTGATTGATCTGGATGAATCACTAACTTACAAAGATTTCTTCAGAGCCATAACACGATATTTTTAAATTTGGAAATCATGGAACATTGTGGCGCTGCATGTATTCATTTTTCTGATGCAATGATTCTGGAGGTCCCTGACAGCATTGCAAGTACTGATCCGTATCAAAAGCCTCAGGCTTACAATTTTATTTTGGCAGTAAAAAACTACCATCTGCTTCATCTGGAATGCAATATTACAAAAGCAAAATATATGAGTTCAAATAATTTTTCTAATGACTATGTCAATGCAGCCTGAGTGAGAGAAATTACAAGAGATCTGCAGATTAGGGTTATGACATATCTTTGCTGAATCAAGTACAGATAGAGGTTGCAGACACACTAAAAGAACAGCTGCTGTAACTCAGTCTGTGAAATGATTCTTTACCTGCAGAATTAAATGCAGAATAGTCGCTCATGGTATAACCAAGGCTACTGTACATAAACATATAACCAACATTAAACAGACTTCTAAGTATTGCTTTCTCAAGACACAAGACTATGAGTTGCTTATTCATAATTTACTGCCAGCTAACAAGAAATTAATTATAATAAACCAGATCTCCATTACTGTTTCAGAATGCCTTGAAATACATGCTCTGTAGGCAACGATCAACTTAAGTATGTTGTTTACAAAAACATATGATGTCATGTGATATACCCTCTAGAATTCATATAGCAGTCAGTGAATATTTAAAATTATTATAACATAGTAATGTGAAATGTGAACGTGACCTACGTTTATTTTCTATGCAGTTGATCTGGGTACAGCAGAATTCTAGCCTTTCCAGTGTCATCTGCTGACAACCTCATTCTCTGTCTTAGCCGTCTTCCATCTTTTCACACAATCATCTTCACTGAGTGTACACTTCAGAACACAAATAGTTCAAAATATATATAATTCTCTCATTTACAGTCTAGTATAATCAAAGTTAGATTATCTGTTCCCTTTGTACAGATCAGCCCTGAGTGTTATTATCTATCTTTGTAAATATCCTCTGTACTACTTCTGACAAATGATTATTTTGACTCCCCTGTGACTACCAAAACATTATTTCTACTGATATGTTAACAAGATTAGAGCCACTAGGCACAAATGCTGTTTTTATGGACAAATCAGGAGTATTGTTTTAGTTAATTCACTTGTATAGAGTTACACAGCATACAAATGGAGACAGATGTACTGGCCCAGTATTACTGAATTATGCAAAAGTAGCCTTGACCCTGAGTGCTATACCGCCAAGCAGACATGGTGCCAAACTGCACACAACCCGCCAAATAAGGCACTGTCAAGCCTCTATGAATATTTAGAAATGTGTCCTTGGCTTTTCCATTCATGGTATTATTACAGTGGAAGCATGTAAGTACACTGTAAAAACATGATGAAATCTTCTATTGATGTGTGAGTTATTTACACTGTATATACTGTGTTCTATAGATCTGTCTGAGGTTTAATACATTATAAATACTGTACAGTATATGTAACATAGTATCACGTGTTGAGTTATATAAGCCTGAGTGCGATTATGTATTTTTACTTATAGCTGCTGAAATGTATGCAATGTGAACCTTTTATCCATGGGCCCCTGTTAAAAATGGGCTTTGACTAATAAGGTACTCCTGGTAAATAAAGTGAAATAAAATATAAATACATTCATTTACTGGGAAAGGAAAGTGTTTTATTAAAACTTCTCTGTACACATTTGCAAGAAAAAGAATAACAAAAATAAAACAGGTAATAAATCCATTCTATTTTTTTTTCTCCTTATCAATTGTGTTTCACCCCAACACCTAAAGAAACTTTCTGTAACTATTAACCTCAGTGGTCATAGCTTGACTTCATTCATTTATAAAAATATGCCTTCAATCCTATGCAATGTATTCATTTTTTTTTTTGAAAACCTCAGCATTTCTAATTTTTCCTGTTCCCTTATTTGTTCTGACATGTAAATGTATTTATTGCACTTTTTGTCCTTTAGAAAAGCTCCAGAAGAAATGCATTGATTAAGACAGGTCCACAGACTAACCCTGCCTGTATCTCTAGTAACAGGTCTTTTAGAAGAGATGGAATATCCTAGCCTAACTTCCTGGTTTCTATTTGTGAGCAATCTTGCTATCCAATGAGTTATATAGGGTTAAATATTCAGCTGGGATATTTTATGTATGACACCTGAGTGCGGGATAGTGTCAAACACTTTTCCAAGGCCTAGATATGGAGTGTGCACTGATTTGCTTTTTCATCCATTTTGTTTTCAGCAAATTTTGCAAAGCAATCAACCAAGTTAAAGAGGCAGGATCTGCCCTTAACAAATCTGAACTGGCTTGGGTCAAGAGTTTGCATGTTACCTATGCTGTTATTTATTAACCCCATAAATATACTTTCCATAGTCTTACCGATGAGGCTGATCAGACTTATGAGTATACAGATTCTTATGTTGATGGATGCCCCACCTCTGTACAAAGAGATGACAGTTCCTGTCCTAAATTCATCTGTTTGGAAGCTGACATTAAATAGTCTCTTTAGGGGTTTTGCAGATCATATTTTAGGTTGGTCAGTAAGCAGCGCAGTATATTATCCAGCCGCAGTGTTCTTCATCTTGGATAGTGCCTTAAGGAGTTGTTTACGGGAGACAAAGGGATGTTGATGCAGGTATGAGATATGGGAATGTCAGAGGGTAGGGTGGTGAAGTCAGAGCTAAATTTATCCTCTAGTAGACTGGCTATGCCCTTTGGGTCTGAGTATGTGATATAATTTACTGTTAGCTATGTGCAGTGCTGGGAATGGTTTCTAAAGCTTCTAACTGAATAAAGAAGGATGTGTGGATGTCCTTTCCTGAGTGACAGTTGGATTATATCTGGCTTTGGTTGATTTCATCAGAGTCTGGAGTTCCCTGATAAATTTAGTAAGAGTTTTTTTTTTTTTTTTAATCTCAAAAGTTACATTTAGTTTTACATGTAACCAGATTTTTATTATTTTATTACAGAGACAGTGTACATTTGTTTCACCATGTGGGATTACTTATTAGTTCAGCATAGCATTTATTTCAGACAGGGACAGACGTATCTACACAGTTATTAATATTTGCATATAATTTGGCAGTAAAGGATTCAGCACAAATAGGATAGTCATTGAGTTTGAAGGGGATGTTGAATTTAGCCTGGTCCTAACTCTGTTTCAGTAGATTACCACTGGCATAATTTCTGAATACTGGGGTATTGGCGGATGCTTCTGGATTCAGTCTTAAGTTAAATGTGCCTAAAGTGAGGTCAGATTTGACCAGAGAGAGAGTTATATTTGGTAGTGAACAGAGCTGTCTGATACTGGTGACAACCAGGACCAGGATTTTATCACCCCTGATTAATCTGCTGACTAACTAGTCTAAAGGGTTAGTATTGATGATGTTCAGAAATCTCTGAGAACACGTTAATGGATGTATACCTCTGCAGTTAATGGAGATGTAGTTGAAGTCCTCTAGGAGAATAATACTTGGCTTAAAACTTAGTGACTCCCTACTAAATAGGTAGAAGCTATGGGCTGAGGGGGACCATAGAAGGGGTCCTGTATTTAAGCATGATGTGCTAAGGGGTCTAGATGGACATGTAGGACTTCTAGACTGTTACCCTGTCTAAGGAGTCTGGAGGTGAATTGCTTTTTTTTTTCTTTACAAACATGGACCCACCACAACCTTTACCATCTTCATCTAGTTTAGTGGGCCCAAACATGTGGTAGGCAATGAAACCTTGCACAGATGGGGGTGGTCTGAATGGTTTTGAGCCAGGTCTCCATAACAATGCATATATTAATATTTTCCAGAGTAAGAAGTGTTTGTAGGAAGTGAAAATTTTGATAAGGCTCCGAGCATTTAGCAGCAATACCGTTATGCCATGTGGATTCTGTTTTATGTTGGAAACTTTTGAGAACTGATACTGCCTAAAACAGGCACTATGAGGGTGGATAAAATTTTGGCCAATATACAATAGATATGGAGTAATAGCTACAGACCATTCTTGACAAAGCATTTAGGACTGTTTACCATCTCCTTCCAGGCTGATACACACTTTGCTCCCTTACAATGATACCAGATGCCAAGTAGATTATTGAGGTTAATAACCCTTTGTATTGCAGAATTATTTCCTGGTCTTGGTAAAATGATGCCCAAGGCTAGGTTCATACTTGCCTCAGGCATATATTCTGAGAGCTCCATCATTTATCTCTTCATAAAGTCCAGAAAGTATGTCTCAAGTAATTTATGCCCACTAGTACTATGACTAGATCATATGTGTTCTGTTTGTGCAAGGACTTGAGTGCTTGCATGATGTGGCAAATCCTTGTATCCGATAGACAGCTGACCATGACCCTTTTCTTGGACAGTTAGTGGTCCATCAGTGCATCTCACAATGGAGTTACCTAAGACTATGGTGTTGGACTGTATGGAGATTTGCCTTATGGGTTTCGGAATTAAGACATTGATTCTTTAATGTATGTTTCAATGTGGGTGATACCTGTGTCATGTGTTTGTGTGGTTGCTGAAGGTGCTTGTTTCTCAGTTTACATTTAGAAAGCCTTTGTTGTTGAGGTAGGTTAACTTTTAAGAGCTTCAGCATATGTTGATCTATATGTTTGGTCTGGTCTGTATCTAATAGGAGTAGTGTTATATTGTGTGGCTCTCAGAACCTCCTTGTCACTTGTAATGTATTCATGTGAGAATTTTGCCTCCAAAAGCAATTAATTACCATATCTCTCACATTTTGTGCCAGTTAGCTTATGTAGCAGAGCCTTGTCAGTAAACATGAGGCAATACCGTCATACACTAGCAGTTGTTTCACAGCAACTGCAACTAAATAGAAATGCAGCTAAATAAGAAATCATATTTTTCATCTCCTCCCACAAAATACTTAGACTTAATTTATTTTCATTCATTGAATGGAAATGGATTTTTTTAACTTATCCTAGCCAAGAACTTTTGAAACTCAAAAAAAAAAAAAAACTATAAGGTAGAAAACATTTAAGATAAAACAAACTGTAAAATAACAAGAGCAACATTTTACTAACCTTGCTTTGAATTTTTGAATTTAAATGACTGTATATAGATAAATCTGGTTTCCCTCAGAACTTGACTGATTCATTGTTGATGACTTAGACAGTGTAAACTTTCAACTAATACCTGGGTCCCATGTGTATGGATTGATCTGATGTTGAGTCCTGTTAGAAGGCCTCCATTGAAACTGTGACGGGTTCTTAAGCTGTCTGTTACCTCTCTTGATTGTTGGCCTTCTTCTTACATATTTTTTGCTAATCATTCAATAACACTGAACAACAGTAAGCACATATTGTAATAGGCACCATTGTGAGGTGCTGTAAAAGCGTCCATGAACAGTACTGTGAACACATTATAGCTCTTTTTTGCTAAATAAAAACAGTAAAGCATAAAAAAAACAAACAAACAAAAAAACAAGCATTTTGGATAATACTTCATGTTGGCAGTCTCAATATTTTATAAAAAAGGCAAGGTGAGAACTCCCTTGCTTGCCTAACATTGAAAAAAACACACTAAGATAAAGAAAAAATGTTTTTCTTGACATGATTGAAAAGCAGCCTTATTTGTGACTTTGTGTTGCTGAGATCTTGCAAAACAACAGTGCATTTACAGGTGAAGAACCTGATGGATCCTGACCTGAATTTTTTTTAACCAGAAGATTACTCTGTATTAGAAGATGAGAATATTATATGCTTAATTAAACAAGCCAGTAGGATATGTAGATGTATTAAAGATGAAAGTGTGAGATGCTCGAATGCATACTTGCTCACACATGAAAGAAAAGCATATACCTATAGATGTGTGAAATTTCTTTGAAGGTCAGTTGAATTTAAATGTTAACCTCAGTATACACAAAACATATATTATGCAGTACATACAAAGGTCAGGAGACATCGGTGATAATTTTGTGACTGCAGCATATACTTTCACAGTAAAATGTCAGTTTAGTGTTGAAAAGCTTTGTCACCATGTGATTGAGTGGATTATTCCATGCACTCCCATGATTCATTGAGGAATGATCTTTAAAGTGAACCAAAAGTATATTCTATTGCAGATGTGCACACTGAAGGCCAAAGATATCAAGCTATATTATTGGGCACTGAGAAGGTACAGCAACCTATCTGGCTTGTCTGATGCTTAGAATATACATGTTCTAACAAGGGGAAGAAAATGCCAGATATGTGACACAAACTATAAGCCACCTATCTATCCCACATAGAATGATACATATTTGAAATGTAACTAGTGAAGCACTATACAAAAAGTAGTAAGGTGAGCATACAACAGTGGTAGTCTATAAGCCAAAACAGCAACATCTGACTCAAATGTGCCAGCCATAGCCTTGCTGATAACCACAAACCTGCAGATTACAACATTAGAAATCTCAGAAAGAGGGACTGCTTTGTGCCAGAATGCGCTGCTTCTTTTATGAAGAAGTACTTTGTGGGAAATGTAGTTGTTTAACTCACTTTGGTGAACTGATATTTTGTAAACTGTTTCAAAATCCAAAATTATTGCATTCTCCACTCTTATTTTAAATAAGAACAGCTGATTTAAAATAGAAATACAAATCCTCCAAACACAACAAAGTGGTACTGTGGTTTCAGTCAAAAGTGTAGAAAAGCCATTTATTCTGAATTGTGACTGAGGAACTAAATAGCATATGAGGGCTTTGGTATAAATACATTAAACATTACTTGAAACAAATAGTTCATGTAAAACCTTTCGCTACGGTATGCTTTATTCTCCTCTAAAACAAAGTCCTATGACAGTGTATATGTAATGGAATGTTTACAGATCTTCTGTCAGAGCAAACTAGCTATTGATTTGCCAAGGATATGATCTAAATATGTGAAAAGGACATTAAATCTATTTCTATGTCTTCATTGGCTTTGCAATTTATAACTAAGTTAAGGAAAGAAGAAAAAAATTAAAAGGAGAAGGGGAAAGCCATTTTGAAAAATTCTTGTGAAATATAGCAATTAACAATTGCCTTAACAGTTTTAAACATATTATATAAAAATCAATGAAGTAAACAATTTCAGGACATAAAGCACTTAAATTGAAGCATGGTCAGCAGAGACTTAATGCAATACATTCTTCAATGACCCTAGTAGTAAAATTATTTCAATGATGATTTTAATAACCCCAGTAGTAAAATGATTTTAATGTATGATCAACTGCTTATGGTAAGACAACCCATATGAATGGAAGTTGTCACAGTTGCAGTTCTTATGGTACAGGGTTTGATTCCATCAGCCTGCTGTGTAACCTTGAGCAAGTCACTTACCTAGACATTACTCCTCGGTCACCCTTAAAAAGGGATTGCATCTCCAGTGGGCAAACCTGATTAACGAATGGGTATTATTATATTCCAGAGATCTATAACTGAAACATTGTCTTAATGGCTCTAATTAAAATGCCCAATATCAGTTATAAATAAGACACTACTTTATCTTATACCAAACCCAGGTTCTGGCTAAAATGTACAGATCTTATTTCAATAGTCCCTACTTCTGTATTGTATACTTTTTATATCAGGGTAAGTTTGCTTGTGCATGTGCGTGTGTGTGTGTGTGTGTGTGTGTGTGTGTGTGTGTGTGTGTGTGTGTGTGTGTGTGTGTGTGTGTGTGTGTGTGTGTGTGTGTGTGTGTGTGTGTGTGTGTGTGTGTGTGTGTGTGTGTGTGTGTGTGTGTGTGTAAGTGTGTGCGTGCACACATGTCTATCACGGAGATGTTGCTTTCCATGCCTTTCTAAATGTTTTCTGACAGTACCCAGCATTACCCATGGAATCTGTATATGAATGAAAGTAATAAACAGAACCAGATATACAGAGATAGTTATGCCTGCTGACTGTACATGCACATTAAACTGATCAGAATGAGGTTGAATTAATACATCTGTAAGATGCATGTTCCTAGTCTTGATGAATGACCACATTCCTATCCAGAAATGAAGATCCCTATTCGTTCAACCAGAAAGACAGGAAGAGTGAAGGGAACAGAAGAAGACAAACTAGAAAACAGAAATGACCCAATACCAGCAAAAAACAGTGGACAGAGGAGAAAAGGTCTTTCACTGAAAATGACCATAAGTGGGAGCTGTCAGAGAGATGCAGTGATCTGAAAGCTTTGTCTGTGTTCCTGGTATCAGGTACTTTGGTGGTGGGAAAGAAGTAGCCATGTAGAGTGTATTTGGTGGGAAAAGTTTCAGGAGGCACTGAATAAGTGTGCTTCATGTAAGTTAAATCATCACATTGCCAAGCAGATTCAATACTCGTCCTGAAACCAGCAGTAGCTGCAACATCATAATAAGTGATTCAGGATAGTGAAACTTGTAAGAGCAAGAATCTGCTAAGCTTTTCTGTTATCCAAGCAATCTAAAACTGTTAGATTGTTAACAGAAAAGTAGCTAGCTCAACCAGTGGCCTGGAACAGTGCCAAAGGTTAGTACATCACCCCCTCAGCTCCTCAAGTGAAGAGACTTTTTCAAAACTGCAGGATACTATGTCAATTGGCTGTCTTTCTGCATCAGTACCAAATCCATACCCTCCAGCTCTTCAAGTGAAGCACAAAAAAATCTGCTCCTTCAACTGGCTCACCAAAAATGTGGCCAAATGCATAACACACACACTCCCTCCATCTTACCCCAAACAATCAGGTCCAATCTCTGCAGCCTGTACCAGTCCCTATTTCTTCTCACTTAAAAAAAAAAATTATAACCTGCATGAGGGAACTATAGATGTCAGGTTTTAGTGTAAAAAATTCTTTACTCTTTTAAACTGTAGCAAACTTCTTGCTACAAGTGTTGCAAGTAGTTGCTAAAGTGCTACAGCACTTAGGTTTTAGTAAAAAAAAAAAAAAAAAAAGAAAATAAATCATTTATTTTTTAGACTGTAGAAAACTGCTTTCTACATATTTATACCCTGCATAGAGTGCTACTGTAATCAGTCTTTAGTTTTTAAAAAATCATTTTCTTTTAAATTGTAGCAAACTGCAAGATACAAATGCAACAAGACATTACTATAGTTTATATCCTATATGGACCACTACAACACTCAGGTTTCAGCTAAATAAAAAAAGTTGTCTTTTTAACTTTTAAACTGTAGCAAACTGCTTGCAGTAAGTTGCTACAGTTTAGGCCACATATGGGGCACAGGGCACTACAGCACTCTTAAAATGCCTGTATGCATTAAAGTGTGATTGGGATCAGGTGATCACTCTCCTCACCACTTTGCTCCTTTCATCACACCCTATCTACACTACTATTTGTTACAATCAAATCTAACAATGCTCCATTGCTAACTCAACTAAGCAAGCAACTCATTATGGTATGACCAACGTATGGAAAGAATGGCTAAAGAACAAAACTAATAGTCTAATTCAAAACTTTAGACAACTAAATAATCAGGCAAACAAAAAAAAAAAAAAAAAAAAAAAAAAAAAACAAGGAAAAAATCCTTCTACACTAAACTAAAAAACAATCATAAATATAACCCACAAAGATTCTGTTCAACTATTAATTCCCCACTTAATCCTGGATTAAAAAAAAATTCTACTCCATGTCCAAGCAATCCCCCCAACAAATTACCAGTTTATCTAATACTTATTTTAGTGAGAGGCACAGCAATTTTCACTTGTAAAATGCCCCCCCCCAACCCCCTTGTCCCTTCTCTATCCTTATAACTCTATTCCTATTATAGGTCCTTCACAAAATACCACAAACCATTCTGGTCCATCCTCCCCTTTACCAGAATCAACTCAAAGAAAATCCATTAGCTCTCCAAATTTGATTCTATAACCACCAGTCTCGACCATCCTCATCAAAAAATGTCTATTTAAACTCAAACCCAGCTTTAAATCCGCTGACAACTATCCAGCTGAATATTTAAAAATTGTTGCAGACACCAATGCTTATCTCAGCATTCTTATAAACAGATACAGCTAAGGGTCCTACGTCGGAGCACTTTGAGGAGAACAGCACTCATCATTCCTCTCCAGAAAGGAGGTAACTCCACTGGGGTATCTACCTACCATCTGATTGCTATCCTCTCCCATCTTTCTAAATTACTAGAAACAATTGTATATCAGCAATTTCTGCAATACATACTCCAGAATTAGCAATAAACCTCAACTCAACATGGATTTCAACTACCCCACAGTGCAAAAACAGCTTAACTATCTTTCTTGTCCACCATCAACATTGCTAGGAACTCTGGCAATCTACTTTCAGTGTTATTCTTTGAAATTTCAAAAAATAATTGACACTGTTTCCCATACTAAGCTTCTACATCAGCTCTTTAACCAAGGTCTTTCACCTCCCATTATGCAGTAGTTTTCCAGCTATCTTTCTAGCAGACAACAATCAGAAAAATGGCAAGAAACCGGGTCACCAAACGTATAAAATGTTACTGGAGTTCCCTACAGATCTGTTCTTTTCAGTGTTCTTATCAGCAGCCTCTTTACCTCCTCCTGCCAAAGTTCCCTTATCCAATATGCAGATGACTCTACAATTATCTTCAATCAATCTATTGCATCTACAGCAGATAACTCAATAAGCCTTCACCTCTGTTGAAATGTGGCTTAGCAATCCAAATGTTACTCAACCCTAACTAAACAAAACTTCTGTTTGCTCCTAAAACAGTTACACTAGGCAAAACAAAGTTTAAGTTTAGGATTATTTCTTTGAATTTGACAGAAATATAAGTCATCCCATTTATAAAACTCCTAGGAGTAATAATATATGAAAACCTTACATCTAATCTTCACATCCAGAATAATATCAGAAATAACATAAACATGGGATGCTTTACATACACAACCATTTTCTCAACACTTCTATTAAAACTGTCCTTGTCACAACCTTTTATCTTCACTCATATATGGAACACCTATTCTCACTAACCTCTATATCAAAATAAAATCAAAACTTGAATGATGTTTCACTGAAATTGTCAAATTTGCAAGCACTTCAACTTATTACACCCATCAATGTACTGCCCTCCACTCTCTCTCAAATGTCTTGAACTTCTACACCATCTTAAGTTCTTACAACTTAAACTGCTCATAAAACACATATAAACCTATTACCTGTACTGCACTCGCTACTGTAGTACACAACTACCTTTCTAAAAGAACCCTCAGATCAGAAGACAAACAACTTATTTCTATGTACAAACACAATAAATAGCCGGACAAAGCCTTTACGCCTGGAATAACCTACCTACCTCCTACATACAAAGATTAGAGCCAATTTTAATTTCTCAGCATGTAAACATGCTCTAAAAGAATTTTTACATATCTTATAGATTTGCTCCTGTTCTAAAGCTGAATGATTCCTCCATCAATCTCCATCACATTCCCTATGGTACAACATCTACCACGTATCCGGAATTTTTCCTCGTCTATTGCCTATATAATACATTTCTTGCCTTCTTTCCCCACTCTATCTGTTTTTCACAACATCTCTAACAATACAACCCTTTGACTGACTTGGCTAATCGATTATTAATTAATTCTTTTCATCTGTTATTTAAAGTGTATTGTTTCACATTTTACCTGTTAGTAATTACTTCTTTACATTTGTAATTCATGCCTTTTCTCACTTATTTTTGTACTTATATCTTCGACGTTAATAATGAACTCTTACTGAACCTAAGACTAATATATGTATATTTTGCACTGTCAATGATCACTTCATTCTTCACTTCCACAGTCTAAACATCTCTGCAATATTGTAACCATTGTTGCCTAAATATGTACATTGTAAAATGTAATACTTTTGTTGTAAAATTTGCTATTTCTGAATGTATTAACATGTAAATGATGCACTTGAAGCTTTTCAACCTGGGCCTCCATTGAAAATGGACTTTCCTGTTAGCAAACGTCAATAAATAAATTATAAACACCGCAGGCAATATAATTTCCCACATCATTCTAGACTAAGTAGGCAAGAAGAGAATGATGCAAAAATAAATTGCCTTACTATCAGTATCACATAAACAGGTTTCATTAGGCCCAGTACAAAGGATCCCTCAAGACACATTCACAATGATCCTCAAAATTAGTAGTGTAAAGAGCAAAACACCACAAAGGACTAAGATAAACAATGAATGCAATGAAACAAATAACAGTCTTCAAAGTTAACAGAAAGTATTCAGCAAAAAGGATTTTTTAATATAATTCCCAGTCTTTGCATCATGATCTGGCTCATATGGTGATAGTGAGAGAAGGATAAAGTAAAGAGATAAACTACAGAATACCATTTGGGTGTTATGAGTGGCCAAATGGTCAACTTTTCTATCTCTATAGAGGCCACTTTAAGGGGGGAATTTCCCTTTCTGTCAAGATAAAGTGCACCCATGATTTAGTTAAAGTAAAAAACAGATGAGCAAGGGAAGCAGCCCCCTGGAGGGGGGGGGGTCTAGTGGATTTTTTTGCCTGCAAACTAATGATTTCCTATTGAGTTTAGCTATTGGTTCTTTCACTGAAGACTAATTCACATATTTCTGCTTAGTATATCATGCTGGACTGAATGTAACACATGGTGATATGCAACAATGATCAAATACCATCTTTTGTTCCACACTGACTGGAGGGAATGCTCTTTTCCCTGTCTCCCCTGTTTAATACAATCACTCCAAAACCACTGCTTCACTGGGATAAGAAAACCCTCTTGCAAGGGCCTCCAGTGATGAAAGTGCATTTCAACAAGAAGTCAGACATTTGGACATTGATCAAGCAGTTTTCTGACATCCTAGACCACAGATGCATGGGAAGTCAGGTACATACTGCAAGTAGATTATTATTCTATAGTCTGTTAATTAATTTACTCATCAATCCCTATATGCCAGAGCACTAGCCATCTACAATCCCTATTGAGTATAACAGTAGAATATTCATGTATCCATAAGAAAAAATACCTACTCAAGTCATGTTATCGTGCCAAGTTGGATTCCTGCCTTATATGATTATTAAAGGCTCAGATACACTTTCTAGCATCATGCAATATGTGCCATGCCATGTTTTTTAGACATGAGTAAGATATGTAGAATAACTCTGTTACTGAGACGGTGAATGCTTAATGTTTATATATGTATTTTGAGATTTGAAGCTTAACATCAACCATGATATGGCAGGAGCATAAGCAACTCAGTACCTGAGCAATAATTCCTCTGACTATAACAAAATGTCTCCTTCAGTGCAAAGAGAGAGAACTGCTTAAACTACGAAGAGATCTTAAGATGGACTATGGAGAGCATCAATTTCAGTTATGTATGGATGTGCTTTGACCTTGGCTACTTTATTCACTAAGACAAACAAGATCAAAATACTTTTTCTAGGGCTTTTATTATTATACTTGCAGTTTTTAATGGAGGGGAATAAATAAACAGACATAGGAAAGGATAGTTTCTAAGTACTCTAAAGCTGCTTAAAATACAGATATTAATTTGAAGTTGATGAATCTTCTCTACTTAATTCATGCCACTCTCAAGACAGGGATATGCATTATAAATATGTATTCTATAT
The DNA here is from genome assembly GCF_019279795.1 of Protopterus annectens. Classification (NCBI taxonomy): domain Eukaryota; kingdom Metazoa; phylum Chordata; order Ceratodontiformes; family Protopteridae; genus Protopterus; species Protopterus annectens. Next base: position 1,664,030,589 of record NC_056739.1, read on the forward strand.
TAGAAAATATAGCATCTGCATAATCACAGAGTGTTGCATTAATGCATGTAATCATGAGTTGTCATATTGATTCAAGGTCATGGCTTCAATGAAGCCTTTAAGGTGATAATGGACTGAAAAAGGCCTCATCTCTGTGAATCTTGTTTCACTTTCTTCTGTTGAAATATAAGACTAGGATTTACATTTTAACTTCTGCTGTTCATATGTGCTACTAAATTATGTATTAATTTAAGTGGCTTGTGAATTAATAAATGAACATATAGATTAAAGTTAAATAAGAATGTTAGCCTCTCTAAGTGTAACATGGGTATATCTGAAGCCCAACATAACAGTACTATACTTATGTTTAGCTGTAACATTATTCTCAATGGTTGTGATGATTATAACACAATGGCATGTTTTGTATACAATGTACACTATTAGTAGTGTGACACAAACATAAGCTCAGAATTAATGCTGAGAAAATAACTTTGTCATAAGGACTAATTTCTTCATTTAATACAAAAGAACACCACTGCAATATTCACTACTATATAAATGGCACATTAGTCCAGTTCTCTAAATACAGACCAAGAACCCCAAAACAGAAATAAAGCTTGTACACGGCTTGGACCTGAAAGAATGAATCGTCACCACCAAGTACTCAGCCACCGGAAAATATTACCCCAAAGGAACTTGTATTTCTTCCAGGAGTTCAGTTCTCTAAATAAGCCTTGGTGAAGCTTAAGATACAGGGTATGTGTGAGGGTGTATGAAAAAGAGAAAAAGTATGCGCACATGTATATATGCATAAGTGCATATATTTAATAAATCACAATAACATTTATTTTTGTTTCTTACAATGTCTGGGAGACCATCGCTAAAAATAGTAGCCAAATCTTAACCATGGTGTGCCTTTGCAATGTATGAATAGGTGATTATTCTAGTATGAATTTGTTAGCGCTTCTTGTGTTAGCTTGCACATTTACAAGCATCACATTATTTTGCCAGCACATGTAATTCATGTATCAATATCCCTCAGTGCTACGACTCTGCAAAAGACTAGTACTAAACATATAATTATTGATTCACCACTCTGTCAGGGTTAACACTAGTCAGTGATATGTAACACATCTAACATCAGCTTACTAAGTGATAGTGATGACTGTCCAGATACTGTAGTTAAACAACCACAAACAAAGAATGTGCCAGTATTTCTATCAGATTAAATACAATAAAGAATATTTTTCACGACTGGAAAAATGTAAAACAAGTGTTAGATTGTTATAAACATAATTGACTGAGTTATTTTTTGATAAAAAGGACACGGTTGTTAAACCTGTTTTCTCTTTAATTCAGCCTCAAGTAGATATCTTAATATGTTTATTATCTTGTATTCTGCTTGCATGATTTTTTTTCTTGTTAAAACAAAATAAATAAAAAAAAAAGATTCAGTCTTTTTGAAGTTCTTATTCTTGGCAGCACAGCAATTAGCCTGAAAGTTCAAACTGTTCTGCTGAAATGGAACTAAAATTAAAAATGTTTCCCCCTTCCAGCCTCTGCATCCTTTCACTCCCACTCTATATAGTACATGCCATAAATCCCAGTTCTATTTCTTTCACACCATAACAGTAGTTCTAAAAGGAAGTATAGCACAAATACAAATTCATTCTCTAGAAGAAAGGTAAGAATGTGAACACTTTATTCAAAATATTTTATATATATATATATATATATATATATATATATATATATATATATATATATATACACACACACACACACACACACACACACACACACACACACACACACACACACACACACACACAGACACACACACACGCACACACATGTATTAATTGACTATCACTTCCACATAGCTTTAACAGAGTTCTACATTTTAGACCAGATATGGACATTACCTTACATGACTGTCACTGCTAAAGTGACATTGTGACCCCATTTGCAAAAAAAGAAGGAAAAGGGGGTTGTAGATAAATGGATAGATAGATGGACATTACTATCCTCTGGGCTTCACATTATGAAAAAAGGCAGTGCTTTTGCAATTAAGCAAAAAGAAAACATAATGTCAATTGCCTATATGAAAATAAGGTTTTATGACAGAACTACACAAAGGCACTTCTGACTCATGCAGTACAATGAGGATTTATAAATGTTTCCCCCAAAATACCATTAGCCATCAAACTCATGACTCTGTGGTTAATCTGGCAAACATTTCTGCATAATTTCCATAAACATCAAATATTTAACACCAGATTTGCAAATATCATGTGTGGAACTTCCCAGATGATAAACCTCATGAAGTAGACCCCTAAAATCCCATAACGCAGCTAAATCCTGGAATAACCTTCCCCCTGCTTTATCTTCTGCCTCCACTATTATGCTGTTCAAAACCTCACTTAAATTACACTTAATGAATTCCTGGCTATGTCCATGCAATACCTAACCTTCACTGTTTCTACCACCCCAGATAACTTCATATCCAGTTATACCTACTGTAATTTTTCTACAGTATCTGGTATTTTATTTTTCTGTTCAAGTTTCTAATAGTTATACTAGCTCATGCTAAACTTACACTAAGTAATTTCTAAGTAGTCTCTGTCTGTCTCTATAGTCAGTTATAATGCTTATCTAGTGTCAATTTCTGTTTCTGTATCGAAAGTTGTAATTTTTATCTAGTGTCAATTTTTTTTTTGTATCAAAACTTTTATTTTTATCTTTTGTCAATTTTTTGCTTCTGTATAGATGGTCATATTTTTCAGGTATTTGTTTTTCTGTACTGAATGTGGAGCTTTTCTCCCCGGGCCTCCGCTGTAAATGGACATGTGTCCAGTCGGACTATCCCAGTAAACAGATATAAAATAAAAAATAAAACCTGAAATTCCATTCCCTGTTACTGGTATTATTATCATTAAAAATGGTATGATCCCAGTTATACTTACTTAAGGTAATATATATTTATTGAGTATGGGATTTGCAAGGTCAGTCTAACAACAAACAGGATAAGTTAATTCAAGCACTAAAAGGGAAACTTGATAGGCTTAATATGGTCTGCAAGGTCAGCTAGCCTAGTACTTACCCATGATCTATCACTAACTGACAAAGTTATGACTGCATTTTATTTGGCAAACAGTTCATTACAACATTAGTGAATTGCAACACTTTTGCACCAAATTTATTGAATGCCTCTTATAGGAACTTATCTCAAGTGCAGACATGTTGTCTGTGTAACCTCTTCCCAAACTAGAGTTCATGCACAATCCTTGCTGTCCTTGGTCTCCCCTCCCACATCCCAAATTCATAATCAAATGTCCATCCCACCCCCATCCCAAATATGTGGTCATTGAATGTTGACCAGAGTCACCTCCTTCTGCCTGAGAACTTTATACTCACTACTTGTTTTGTAGTGTAAGCACAGTTATTCATTTTAATTGTTTTTCTTCTAAGGTCACCCCTTGTTCACCTCCAGAATTCAAGTAAAAGATTGTGGTCTGGGGTCAGTTTCATCTCCTAACTTCCTGATCACTATTTGGTGTACTGGGTTATTTCACCTGTCTCAAATATGCTAACAGCTGTCATATTAATTTCAGAAAATGTGAGCATTCTCTAATGTTGATCTGTTGCTAAGCAATGCAGTTCTGACCAAAAACATCAGCTCAAGTAAAGTTCAGTGGTTGTTGACCATGGTCACCTCTAGCATTTTCAGTGTGGTCCTAGGCTACTTTCATCTACCAAACTCATATTAATTACTTGCAGTCCAGGGTTGCCTATAAGCATCAGGTTCATATTCTGTGCTTTTGGTGAAGGGTCACTCCTAAGTCCTAGTAGTGTATGTTGACCACATAATTAATATGTTGTACTCCCACTCATGCCTCATGTTTATATCTTCAATTCCTAATTAACACACATGTTCTCTGCTCCTCACCATCTAAACCATTATTCACTGACCATCCTTTAAAAGGTAACACAGTGCCTACTGCTAGTGTCTTTCAACACCAGTGCCTGGTGCCGATTATTCATTTTCTTTATTGTTTCCCAAGGTTTCAAGTCCTCACGCTGTCTATGTGAGATTATTTCCCCTGAATATGTTGGTTTCTTCTTTTACTGTTAAATTCCTGCCATTGTGCTGGTGTATCTGAATTCTCAATGCATATAGTCTTTGCCATTTTCCTTGCATTGCTGCCTGTTACATAAGTGATAAAGGTCTATAAGATCAGCCTTGTTTCCAAGTTAACAAAAGATTTAAAAGTTAAACTCCTGTGCAAACATCAAGGGATGAAAAATATTGTGTACTCAGATTGATGGATTCCTTGCCTGTATTGTGATTACACACTAATGACATTGATGGGAAAAAAGAATGTGTGGAATGTTTGTACACAAGTGTCAGTGATTAATGAGTGGTTCTTTTACTTGATGTGTATGGCTAACGGTAAGCCTATTTGTCCTCAAGCTGAACGGTGGGTGGAGTGATAATCTCCCCTCCCCTATTTATCTGATAGCCACTCAGACTGAGTGGCAATTTCAGCACTGGTTTATAGGATCCCACCCATCTGCTCTTAGTTCAAGGTTTTTAACTAAGGGTAGCTGCTTTGCGGGCTCCCACTATTGTTTTTCACCTGGGTGTATTTCAGTGGCCTCTCCACTGGATTCAGGTTGGTTTCAGTCTTGGCCAAGGCAAACTGAGATTATACACAGAAACAAATTAAAAAATATGAAAGTTGTAAGAGAATACAGAATTGTTGTTTTTCAGCCAGTTAGAAATTAATTGGAAATAGCCAGTACTAAAACTAGAGATAAAGATTATAAGACAGCTATGTTATTAGATAGCTCATTTAATGCTACTAGTGTTATAAAATCTGAAAATTATAAATGTAGAACTCTGGAAGGTTCTCCAGAACTGTGTTTAACAGTGGAAAAAACACTTAATTTTATTAAAAATAGAGGAAGAATTCTGAAGGATATTTTTCAGATGAAGGGTGATATACCTATCTGGGTCACTTTCAATAAACTTCAAACTTGTAAATGTTGGATTGCAATCAGTATCATTGTAAATAGCATGGAGCAAGCTATATTATATAGGTTCATAGGTAGGTACTAGGCTATCGGCCCGAGGGCCTATACAAGCCCAGCCAAAAAGGTACCCTGGCTTTTGCCACCCAAGAAAATTATTTTCCTGTGCCACTGTTGAGCACAGCCACAAAAGTGATCCCTGGGGTGAATTTCCTATTTCCCATCCAATCATCAAGATTTTTTTTGAAGAGTACTAATGAGGAGCTTTGTTTGATATAGATAGGTAGTTTATTCCAGAATATGGAAAGTCTCTGGAACAGGAATCTCTCCCTCTGGCATGTTCTGTTTATTTGTGGTGACAAGGTTTAGGTCCCTAGAGCATGTAGCTCAGAAGGATTGGGACTTCTTTAAGTGGAGCTTGTCCAACAGCTCTGGGTTTGACATAGCTTTGTATGTTAGGCAGAGATCACCTCTGAGTCGGCGATTTGCAATGGGGTAAAGCTGGAGTTTTTTGAGACTGTCTGCGTAGGGCATCTGTTTGAGGCTGGTAATCCTCTTTGTGAGGTATTTCTGCGGCCTTTCCAGTTGTTGTAGATGTCTTGTGAGGTACATACCAAAAGGGGCGTTGTACTCTATAATGGGTCTAATGAGTGATGAGTAGAGGGGAACAATGACCTCTTTTTTTCTGGATGAGAAACCTTTTGTGATGAGGAGTGCCATGTAGAAGGATTTCCTGACTACTGTGGCAATGTGATTTTCAAAGGAGAGACTACTGTCCACCTGTGTCCCAAGGTCTCTTATCACACTTTTGGTGTTAAGTATACTACCGCCTATGTTGTAGTTCATGGGTACAGAGTTTTTACCAAAGGGGATGACAATGCACTTTTTGGCATTGAGCTTGAGGCCATGGCTTTGACACCAGGCATCTTTCTCAGTGAGGCCCTTTTGTAGGATGTCCACATTGTTAGGAGTTTCAATTATGGCTCCTAGTTTGCAGTCATCTGCGAACTTCGTTAGGTTCATAGGTTCATAGGTTCATGGGTAGGTACTAGGCTATCTGCCTGAAGGCATTTATAAGCCTAGCCAGAATATGTTGGCTTTTGCTGCCCCCTTAGATTAGTTCCCTGTGCCTCTGTCCAGCAGATCCATTGAAGTGATCCCTGGGGTAAACTTTCTGTTTCCCATCCACTCGTCAAGGTATCTCTTGAAGAGGGTTAGCGAGGAGCTCTGCCTAATGTAGATTGTAATCTTGTTCCAGAATATGGGAAGTCTCTGGGACAGGAATCTAGCCTTCCAGCATGTCCTATTTATTGTTGTGGTGAGGTTTAGATCCCTGGAGCATGTGGCTCAAGGAGATATGGTTTTCTTTAGGTGGAGCATGTCCATCAATTCTGGGTTGGTCATGGCCTTGTATGTCAGGCAGAGATCACCTCTGAGTAGGCGGTATGCAACCGAGTACAGCTGGAGTTTCTTCAGTCGAGCTGCATAGGGCATCTGCTTGAGGCCAGTGATCCTCTTGGTGAGGAATGCCTGTGGTCTTTCCAGTTGTTGCAGGTGTCTTGTAAAGTACATCCCAAATGGGGCATTGTACTCTATGATGGGTCTGATGAGTGATGTGTAGAGGGGCCCAATGACCTCTTTAGATCTGGATGCAAACCCTTTTGTGATTAGGTGGGCCACATAGAAGGATTTTCTAACCACTTTGGCAATGTGATTATCAAAGGAGAGGTTACTATCTACTTGGGTCCCCAGACCCTTATAATGTCTTCCATATTTAGGGGGCTACCACCTATGTGGTAATTTGTGGGTACTTTGTTTTTTTCCAAAGGGGATGACTATGCACTTTTTGGCATTTAGCCTGAGACCATGGTTTTGACACCAGGTATCTGTCTCAGTGAGACCCTTTTGGAGGATGTCTGTGTCAGCCAGAGAGTCAATTATAGCCCCTAGTTTGCAGTCGTCTGTGAACTTGGTGAGCCATAGTCCTCCTGTGCTTGCCTGTACCTCTGAGACGTATATGCCGAACAGGAGGGGTCCTAGGACTGAACCCTGGGGAATGCCACTTGTAACTGGTTTACAGTCAGACCTAGCTCCTGCAACTCTTACCATGTGGATTATGTCTGTGAGCCAGTTGGCAACCCATCTCGTGATGTAGGGGTTTATGTTCAGGCTGGTGAGTTTGTCTATAATACCTGAGTGGGGAATGGTGTCGAAGGCCTTTGCGAGGTCTAGGTAGACTGTGTGGACCATCTTTCCCTCATCTATAGCCTTGGTAACTGTCTCAAAGAAGCCCACCAGGTTTAGGAGGCATGATCTGCCCTTAACAAAGCCGAACTGGGTTAGGCCCAGTGTTTGGAGGTTTCCAATGTCTCTGTTAATGAGATCCATGATGATGCACTCCATAGCTTTGCAAACCAAGCTAGTCAGGCTTATAGGGCAATAGTTCCTGGGGTCCATTGTGGCTCCACCTTTGTGGAGCGGAATAACCGTTGCTGTGCACCACTCTGTGGGCATGTAGCCTGTGGAGAGGCTGAGTTTAAACAGTGTGTTTAGGTGAGGGGTTAGTTCATCTTTGAGCTCATGTAGGACACAGCCTGGGGCACCGTCCGGTCCCATTGATACTGTGTTTTTGGCTTTGGAGAGGGCTGTTTTAACCTGAATGTCTGTGATTTCAGGGGCACTACATTCTTCTGGTATAGTTATGGGCCCTTTTGGGGGTGAGAGGGGGGTGAAGTTTGCACTGAACCTGTCTGCCAGGATGTTAGCTATATTGGTCAGTTCAATGTATTTTGTGCCATTCTGCACCAACTCTGAGCAGATCTGAGAATTGCCACTTAGATTCTTGACATAGCTAAAGAATGCCTTGTGGTTATCTTTGGAGTCCATGGCATTTTTTCTTTCAAAGCTATCCTTGGATTATTTTATGAGGGAACGTAGTTTCTTGCTGATACTGATCAGGGATGTCTTCCCTTCTTGGGATTTTACTCTTTTCTGTACTAGTTTCCTCCTTCTATTGTATAGCTTGTTTATGGCAGGGGTCCACCAGACTGGTTTCCTTTTCTTGGAGGAGTGAGTCTTGGTTTTGTTTGGGATAACACGATCCATGCATTCTTGTAGGTGCCCATAGAGTACATTAGTAAAGGATTTTGCAGCTTGGACAGCATTATCCTTTAGCATGGGGGCTTTGAAACTTCCCACTTCGGTCTTAAGTAATGTGAAGTTTGCTTTTGAAAACTTTTTCACTGTGGTTTCTTTGACCGGGGGTGGTGGCAGAATGAGGATATCCAGAGTGATTAGTTTATGGTCAGATCTAACCAGTGAGGGGTTGACCTCCGGTGTGGAACACCGGTCGCCCATGTTAGTGATGACCAGGTCCAATATGTTGTCACCGCTGGTGGGGGTGTTAACCAGTTGATCCAGGGCATTTGAGTTTATAAATTCTAGGAAATGTTGGGTCAGGGAGTTCGTACTTGAGTAGTTCTCCCAGTTAATGTTTGGATAATTGAAATCACCCAATATCAGGGTGTTTGGTAGGACCTTTATGTTTCCCAGTGTTTTCAGGAATGCGGAGTGGGGGTCCTGGGACATGGTGGGTGATCTGTAGCAAGCTATAATTTGAATAGCAGTTTTTCCCTTTGTTAGTTGCACATGGATAATCTCTGAAGCATCGTGCTGTGCCACTAACCTGGAGTTGTGGGTATCCTTGATGAATATGGATACTCCCCCGCCTTTTGTATTTTGGTCCGGGTTTTGTGGCTGAAATGTATGGTATGAGTTGTAGCCTGGTAGTGCTGGGGTGCTCTATGGATCCTTAAACCAGGTTTATATTACTGAACATGTATCGATTTTCTCCATACTGAGGAGTACCTCGAGTGCATGAATTTTGAGGTTTAGACTTCTGGCATTGAGCAGCATTACCCTCAGTTTTTTGTTACTTATGCTATTTATGGCAGTGGGTTTGTCTTTTGAGCTTTGCCTAAAAAAGGCACTATGGGGGTGGCAAGAGCCTTGGCTAGTATTCGAAAGCCTAAGGGTGACAGGTGCAAGCTGTCTCTAGCAAAGCAGCGTGGCTTGTCGAGCATGTCATCCCAGACTGACAGACACTGGGTCCCCTTTGAATGACAACAGAAGCTTATCCAGTTGTTGAAATTGATCATTTTTTCTCTATACCGTGGTATCATTCTTGGTGAGGGCAGGATGCTACTCAGAGTCAGGGTCATACCAGCCTGGGCTACGTGATCAGAGAGCTCCTCCATGTCTCTTTTCATATAGTCCAGGGAGGTATGGCTCAGGTCATTCACACCAACATGGACAATGACAGAGTCATATTTGTACTTGTTCTGGAGTGACCTGAGTGCTTGAGTTATGTGGCGGATCCTGGCACCCAACAGGCAACAAACAGTAACCTTCTCCTTGTTCAGCCTAGTGAGTGGGACGTCAATGTGCATGACTATTGAGTCACCTATTACTAGTGTGTTGGGTATGTTATTTTGCCTTAAGGGCTATGACTGTGTGGCATGCTGGTTTTGTGTTACTTGGATTTCTGCTTTGGAGGTCTCTGTTGCTTTTGCAGATCTTTATTTAGAGCCTTTGAGTATATTTTTCTGTATTTATGTGTATTTTTTGCCAGTGCTGGTTTCATAGGTCTATGTGAGACTGGTGATGTGATGCAAGTAATTCCCTTCTCCTCTTGACTGCCTGGTCCAGTCTTGGGTTGAGAGAGCTTAGCCTCCAGTTTGGCTGTATAATTGCATCTCTCGCATGTATTAGTGTTTGGTGGAAGGAGGAGAGGGTTGTCTGTGTACATGAGGCAATTGTAACATTGCCTCAAAATGCCCAGATTCACCAGTTGGACTGGAGAGTACACCTGAAATTGCCCTTTGGACATGCCTGGATAGGTACAGTGAACTGTTTTACTGATTGGCTAGTAAGGTCGAATAGAGAGCCTTGTCCTTCTCTACAGTATAGGGGGGGGGGTCTAGTACTAAGGTTTGTTAGTGCTTGCTATGAGTTTTGGGCAAGTGCAGGGATGTGAAGTGAATGATATGAGTGCTTAAGTTGAAAGTTTGTCTACTTCCAAGGGAAAAATTGAAGAGTAGACTTTGTGGAGCTGGGAATAGTTATACCCTAGCTAACCGGTGCTGCCTGACATGTAAAACCACGCAAATGCGGGTTTTATAGCAGGGAAATGAAAGAGATAAAAGTTAGCCCAAAACGGCCAATAAACTACTAATTACTGGGCTGAAACCACTCCTCCAGGGACAGATAGGCTGCTCAAAGCTCCCTCTCTCACAGTGAACAGAGAAACTTCCTTCTATCCAAGTAATGTATGGGCAAACACAGTAAATTGTAACACAACCCTGAATTCATCACTAACCTGAAAAATGGACTAAACTAGCTTAGACAGGTGGGAAAACAAGTATATATATATTTTTTTTTCAGAAAATAAAGCAGATACAATTAGCCAAAGACCTTCTTTGTTAACCTGTACTTCAGAGACGTAGATACTAAACAGGAGAGGACCCCGGACTGAACCTTGTGGTACTCCATGTATCACTGGTCTGAAGTCGGATTTGGAGTCTGCTACTTTCACTGTGTGGGTTCTGTCAGTGAGCCAGTTGGCAACCCATCTTGTGACATAGGGATTTATACCTAGTTTAGTGAGTTTATCTATAATTCTGGAGTGAGGGATGGTGTCAAAAGCCTTGGCAAGATCTAGATAGGCTGTGTGAACCACCTTACCCTCATCTACAGCTTTGGTGACTGTTTTAAAGAAGTCTATCAGGTTTAGGAGACATGATCTGCCTTTTACAAACTTGAACTGGGTGGGGTCCAGAGTTTGGAGATTACCAGTGTCTTTGTTTATAAGTTCCATGATGATAAGTTCCATGGCCTTGCAGACCAGGTTCGTCAGGCTAATGGGGCGGTAGTTCTCAGGGTCCGTGGTGGCTCCTCCCTTGTGGAGTGGGATAACCGTCGCTGTGCATCATTCAGCAGGCACAAAGCCTTAAATGAGGCTATGATTGAACATGGTAATTAGGTGGGGTGCCAGTTCATTCTGTAGTTCATGTAGAACGTAGCCTGGGATATTGTCTGGTCCCATGGATGCTGTGTTCTTGGCTTTGGAGAGTGTGGTTTTTACCTGTGTAGCCGTGATTACAGGAACTTTGCATTCTTCTGGTATACAGATGGGCTCTTTAGGGGGTGAGAGGGGGGTACAGTTAGCACTGAACCTATCTGCCAGGATGTTGGCAATATCAGTTGGGTCTGTAAATTTAGTGCCATTGTGCTGTAACTCAGAGCAGATCTGAGTGTTGTCATTCAGATTCTTGACATAGCTATAGAATGTTTTGTGGTTGTCTTTAGAATCAGTGGCAATTTTGTTTCCATAACTAGCTTTGGAGGATTTTATCAAGGATCGCAGCATCTTATGGAGGCTGACCAGGGAGCTCCTCCACTCATGGGATTTTACTCTCTTTTGCAACAGTTTCTTCCTTCTGTTGAACAGTTTGTTTATGGCAGGGGACCACCAGATTGGCTTCCTTTTTTTGGAGGATAGCATCTTGGTTCTGTTTGGGATAACACGATCCATGCACTCGTGTAAGTGCTTATAAAGTGCAATTGTGTAGGATTCAGTAGTCGTAACTGTATTGTCCATCTGCATGGGTGTCATGAAGTTCACCACTTCTGTCTTAAGAAGCATGAAGTTGACTTTGGAGAAATTTTTTACCGTGGTTTCCTTAATGGGGCGGTGGGGGCAGAAAATGTTTTATAACTGGAAGTTTTGTCTGTAAATTTAAATATACAGTTTGTACAGCTTGCTGAAGTAGATATAATGTGTTTTATATGGGTAAAACTGTAAGGGCTCTCCAGACAAGAATTTATGAAAGTAAGTAAGCAACAGATAAAATATGATATGTCTAATGCAGTATGCAAGCATTTAACTAGCTCTATTGAATGAGGGATATTGTATTCTCTGTGACTGATCAAGTTAAAAAATATAGTTACTAGATTTGATTCATAGGATATGTTAGATTGGAAGTAGTACTGTTGGCAAGTGAGATTAATGCCCAGTACTTCTCCAGGTATTAATGATAAACACAATTTTGAAGCTTTTCTTTCATGGAGAAAGTGGAGACACAAAAAGGATCTGGTTATATGATATTTTTTTTGAATGTGATATGTTTTGAACTTGTGACCCATATGGGTGCTATTTAAGCAGTTGGTTGTATTTTATTTGTACAGTCTAATGAATTCTTATGAAGTTGAAAGTGTTGTCTGTGTGCATTTCTGAATAAATAAAAGTTTTATTACTTTTTAAAGTGTATTTATTTTTTGTCATTTGGTGGCAGTTGTTCTTTGAGCTTTTAGGGTGGAATTCATAGTCACTTGCACAAATGCAATGAGTATTGCTGATGCTTACATATGAGCAATGCAAAGGTGCTATTCATAGAGGCCATTTACGTTAATATGCAAGACCTAAAAAACAATAAGATGCAAATGAGAAGTGTTGTAAAGCATAGTATGCTAACAAGGTGGTTTTGCAGTTCATAATCTGACATCCCTGCGGTATGAATATCAATTCTTAAATGCAGTGCTTCGCCTTTGATACTGAAGTTGTAATCAGCAAACCTGTTTGTCCAAATATGCAAAAGTACTTCCCTGAAACACAAATTAATCAGTTCCTCCAGCAACCCCCTCAACAACATTTTGTAACAGGCACAGGCACCAAGATGAAGCATTCACCCAAGTAACCCCTTCAGTAATATGCTGTTGTATGCACAAGTACTAAAATGAACATTTCACCCAAGCATAGCGTAGCCCCCCCACATTTTTTAAATATTTAAAAGGATATAGATGGATACTTACAAGTGTAATGAATAAATTCTTCCAGAACAGACCATATAACCAATTTATGTGGGGGTCTTCACGCCCCACACCCCCCACACCCCCTAAATGCAGGGAGCTTTACCCCCCACACCCCCATTACTTTATTTACTAACTCCAGGATTGCACAACAGTGGGTAATAGACCATATATACCTTTCAATGAAATGAGTTTAAGTGAAATGGGTTTTCAGTGAATTGAGCTTTCAGTGAATTGGGTTTTCAGTGAAGTGAGCTTTCAGTGAATATGTGTCTATGAATTAAGCTTCAATGAAATGAGTTTTCAATGAAATGATATAGACCCA